>NC_090295.1:49553535-49714875 GCF_037392515.1 Haliotis asinina | reverse complement strand
CGGCAGGCTAGGGTTAGGGTTAGATTTTCAGCTAACGGATACTGTTAGGGTAAGAGCTAGGGTTAGGGTTTATTTCCAACCTGATGGTAGATTTGGGTGCAGTTTTCGTTTGTGCGTGTCTGGGGCTTGTGTGCGGAGGTGATCAGCACAAAAAACCGCTTGTTGGGCACTTAACTAGGAACGCTAGGGTTAGGGTTAGAGTGCACCTAGGGTTAGCGTGATTTGGACTAAGTCCACGGCACTTAGTATGACGGGGCAGGGAAGGAGTGTTGGGAGGGGTGCGCTTTTCGTTTGTGCGTGTGCAGGGGCTATGTGCCGATGCCGCAAGCGCAAAAAACCGCATGCTGGGCACATATTTGGGCACGTTTTGGCCTATGTCGGCAGGCTAGGGTTAGGGTTAGATTTTCAGCTAACGGATACTGTTAGGGTAAGAGCTAGGGTTAGGGTTTATTTCCAACCTGATGGTAGATTTGGGTGCAGTTTTCGTTTGTGCGTGTCTGGGGCTTGTGTGCGGAGGTGATCAGCACAAAAAACCGCTTGTTGGGCACTTAACTAGGAACGCTAGGGTTAGGGTTAGAGTGCACCTAGGGTTAGCGTGATTTGGACTAAGTCCACGGCACTTAGTATGACGGGGCAGGGAAGGAGTGTTGGGAGGGGTGCGCTTTTCGTTTGTGCGTGTGCAGGGGCTATGTGCCGATGCCGCAAGCGCAAAAAACCGCATGCTGGGCACATATTTGGGCACGTTTTGGCCTATGTCGGCAGGCTAGGGTTAGGGTTAGATTTTCAGCTAACGGATACTGTTAGGGTAAGAGCTAGGGTTAGGGTTTATTTCCAACCTGATGGTAGATTTGGGTGCAGTTTTCGTTTGTGCGTGTCTGGGGCTTGTGTGCGGAGGTGATCAGCACAAAAAACCGCTTGTTGGGCACTTAACTAGGAACGCTAGGGTTAGGGTTAGAGTGCACCTAGGGTTAGCGTGATTTGGACTAAGTCCACGGCACTTAGTATGACGGGGCAGGGAAGGAGTGTTGGGAGGGGTGCGCTTTTCGTTTGTGCGTGTGCAGGGGCTATGTGCCGATGCCGCAAGCGCAAAAAACCGCATGCTGGGCACATATTTGGGCACGTTTTGGCCTATGTCGGCAGGCTAGGGTTAGGGTTAGATTTTCAGCTAACGGATACTGTTAGGGTAAGAGCTAGGGTTAGGGTTTATTTCCAACCTGATGGTAGATTTGGGTGCAGTTTTCGTTTGTGCGTGTCTGGGGCTTGTGTGCGGAGGTGATCAGCACAAAAAACCGCTTGTTGGGCACTTAACTAGGAACGCTAGGGTTAGGGTTAGAGTGCACCTAGGGTTAGCGTGATTTGGACTAAGTCCACGGCACTTAGTATGACGGGGCAGGGAAGGAGTGTTGGGAGGGGTGCGCTTTTCGTTTGTGCGTGTGCAGGGGCTATGTGCCGATGCCGCAAGCGCAAAAAACCGCATGCTGGGCACATATTTGGGCACGTTTTGGCCTATGTCGGCAGGCTAGGGTTAGGGTTAGATTTTCAGCTAACGGATACTGTTAGGGTAAGAGCTAGGGTTAGGGTTTATTTCCAACCTGATGGTAGATTTGGGTGCAGTTTTCGTTTGTGCGTGTCTGGGGCTTGTGTGCGGAGGTGATCAGCACAAAAAACCGCTTGTTGGGCACTTAACTAGGAACGCTAGGGTTAGGGTTAGAGTGCACCTAGGGTTAGCGTGATTTGGACTAAGTCCACGGCACTTAGTATGACGGGGCAGGGAAGGAGTGTTGGGAGGGGTGCGCTTTTCGTTTGTGCGTGTGCAGGGGCTATGTGCCGATGCCGCAAGCGCAAAAAACCGCATGCTGGGCACATATTTGGGCACGTTTTGGCCTATGTCGGCAGGCTAGGGTTAGGGTTAGATTTTCAGCTAACGGATACTGTTAGGGTAAGAGCTAGGGTTAGGGTTTATTTCCAACCTGATGGTAGATTTGGGTGCAGTTTTCGTTTGTGCGTGTCTGGGGCTTGTGTGCGGAGGTGATCAGCACAAAAAACCGCTTGTTGGGCACTTAACTAGGAACGCTAGGGTTAGGGTTAGAGTGCACCTAGGGTTAGCGTGATTTGGACTAAGTCCACGGCACTTAGTATGACGGGGCAGGGAAGGAGTGTTGGGAGGGGTGCGCTTTTCGTTTGTGCGTGTGCAGGGGCTATGTGCCGATGCCGCAAGCGCAAAAAACCGCATGCTGGGCACATATTTGGGCACGTTTTGGCCTATGTCGGCAGGCTAGGGTTAGGGTTAGATTTTCAGCTAACGGATACTGTTAGGGTAAGAGCTAGGGTTAGGGTTTATTTCCAACCTGATGGTAGATTTGGGTGCAGTTTTCGTTTGTGCGTGTCTGGGGCTTGTGTGCGGAGGTGATCAGCACAAAAAACCGCTTGTTGGGCACTTAACTAGGAACGCTAGGGTTAGGGTTAGAGTGCACCTAGGGTTAGCGTGATTTGGACTAAGTCCACGGCACTTAGTATGACGGGGCAGGGAAGGAGTGTTGGGAGGGGTGCGCTTTTCGTTTGTGCGTGTGCAGGGGCTATGTGCCGATGCCGCAAGCGCAAAAAACCGCATGCTGGGCACATATTTGGGCACGTTTTGGCCTATGTCGGCAGGCTAGGGTTAGGGTTAGATTTTCAGCTAACGGATACTGTTAGGGTAAGAGCTAGGGTTAGGGTTTATTTCCAACCTGATGGTAGATTTGGGTGCAGTTTTCGTTTGTGCGTGTCTGGGGCTTGTGTGCGGAGGTGATCAGCACAAAAAACCGCTTGTTGGGCACTTAACTAGGAACGCTAGGGTTAGGGTTAGAGTGCACCTAGGGTTAGCGTGATTTGGACTAAGTCCACGGCACTTAGTATGACGGGGCAGGGAAGGAGTGTTGGGAGGGGTGCGCTTTTCGTTTGTGCGTGTGCAGGGGCTATGTGCCGATGCCGCAAGCGCAAAAAACCGCATGCTGGGCACATATTTGGGCACGTTTTGGCCTATGTCGGCAGGCTAGGGTTAGGGTTAGATTTTCAGCTAACGGATACTGTTAGGGTAAGAGCTAGGGTTAGGGTTTATTTCCAACCTGATGGTAGATTTGGGTGCAGTTTTCGTTTGTGCGTGTCTGGGGCTTGTGTGCGGAGGTGATCAGCACAAAAAACCGCTTGTTGGGCACTTAACTAGGAACGCTAGGGTTAGGGTTAGAGTGCACCTAGGGTTAGCGTGATTTGGACTAAGTCCACGGCACTTAGTATGACGGGGCAGGGAAGGAGTGTTGGGAGGGGTGCGCTTTTCGTTTGTGCGTGTGCAGGGGCTATGTGCCGATGCCGCAAGCGCAAAAAACCGCATGCTGGGCACATATTTGGGCACGTTTTGGCCTATGTCGGCAGGCTAGGGTTAGGGTTAGATTTTCAGCTAACGGATACTGTTAGGGTAAGAGCTAGGGTTAGGGTTTATTTCCAACCTGATGGTAGATTTGGGTGCAGTTTTCGTTTGTGCGTGTCTGGGGCTTGTGTGCGGAGGTGATCAGCACAAAAAACCGCTTGTTGGGCACTTAACTAGGAACGCTAGGGTTAGGGTTAGAGTGCACCTAGGGTTAGCGTGATTTGGACTAAGTCCACGGCACTTAGTATGACGGGGCAGGGAAGGAGTGTTGGGAGGGGTGCGCTTTTCGTTTGTGCGTGTGCAGGGGCTATGTGCCGATGCCGCAAGCGCAAAAAACCGCATGCTGGGCACATATTTGGGCACGTTTTGGCCTATGTCGGCAGGCTAGGGTTAGGGTTAGATTTTCAGCTAACGGATACTGTTAGGGTAAGAGCTAGGGTTAGGGTTTATTTCCAACCTGATGGTAGATTTGGGTGCAGTTTTCGTTTGTGCGTGTCTGGGGCTTGTGTGCGGAGGTGATCAGCACAAAAAACCGCTTGTTGGGCACTTAACTAGGAACGCTAGGGTTAGGGTTAGAGTGCACCTAGGGTTAGCGTGATTTGGACTAAGTCCACGGCACTTAGTATGACGGGGCAGGGAAGGAGTGTTGGGAGGGGTGCGCTTTTCGTTTGTGCGTGTGCAGGGGCTATGTGCCGATGCCGCAAGCGCAAAAAACCGCATGCTGGGCACATATTTGGGCACGTTTTGGCCTATGTCGGCAGGCTAGGGTTAGGGTTAGATTTTCAGCTAACGGATACTGTTAGGGTAAGAGCTAGGGTTAGGGTTTATTTCCAACCTGATGGTAGATTTGGGTGCAGTTTTCGTTTGTGCGTGTCTGGGGCTTGTGTGCGGAGGTGATCAGCACAAAAAACCGCTTGTTGGGCACTTAACTAGGAACGCTAGGGTTAGGGTTAGAGTGCACCTAGGGTTAGCGTGATTTGGACTAAGTCCACGGCACTTAGTATGACGGGGCAGGGAAGGAGTGTTGGGAGGGGTGCGCTTTTCGTTTGTGCGTGTGCAGGGGCTATGTGCCGATGCCGCAAGCGCAAAAAACCGCATGCTGGGCACATATTTGGGCACGTTTTGGCCTATGTCGGCAGGCTAGGGTTAGGGTTAGATTTTCAGCTAACGGATACTGTTAGGGTAAGAGCTAGGGTTAGGGTTTATTTCCAACCTGATGGTAGATTTGGGTGCAGTTTTCGTTTGTGCGTGTCTGGGGCTTGTGTGCGGAGGTGATCAGCACAAAAAACCGCTTGTTGGGCACTTAACTAGGAACGCTAGGGTTAGGGTTAGAGTGCACCTAGGGTTAGCGTGATTTGGACTAAGTCCACGGCACTTAGTATGACGGGGCAGGGAAGGAGTGTTGGGAGGGGTGCGCTTTTCGTTTGTGCGTGTGCAGGGGCTATGTGCCGATGCCGCAAGCGCAAAAAACCGCATGCTGGGCACATATTTGGGCACGTTTTGGCCTATGTCGGCAGGCTAGGGTTAGGGTTAGATTTTCAGCTAACGGATACTGTTAGGGTAAGAGCTAGGGTTAGGGTTTATTTCCAACCTGATGGTAGATTTGGGTGCAGTTTTCGTTTGTGCGTGTCTGGGGCTTGTGTGCGGAGGTGATCAGCACAAAAAACCGCTTGTTGGGCACTTAACTAGGAACGCTAGGGTTAGGGTTAGAGTGCACCTAGGGTTAGCGTGATTTGGACTAAGTCCACGGCACTTAGTATGACGGGGCAGGGAAGGAGTGTTGGGAGGGGTGCGCTTTTCGTTTGTGCGTGTGCAGGGGCTATGTGCCGATGCCGCAAGCGCAAAAAACCGCATGCTGGGCACATATTTGGGCACGTTTTGGCCTATGTCGGCAGGCTAGGGTTAGGGTTAGATTTTCAGCTAACGGATACTGTTAGGGTAAGAGCTAGGGTTAGGGTTTATTTCCAACCTGATGGTAGATTTGGGTGCAGTTTTCGTTTGTGCGTGTCTGGGGCTTGTGTGCGGAGGTGATCAGCACAAAAAACCGCTTGTTGGGCACTTAACTAGGAACGCTAGGGTTAGGGTTAGAGTGCACCTAGGGTTAGCGTGATTTGGACTAAGTCCACGGCACTTAGTATGACGGGGCAGGGAAGGAGTGTTGGGAGGGGTGCGCTTTTCGTTTGTGCGTGTGCAGGGGCTATGTGCCGATGCCGCAAGCGCAAAAAACCGCATGCTGGGCACATATTTGGGCACGTTTTGGCCTATGTCGGCAGGCTAGGGTTAGGGTTAGATTTTCAGCTAACGGATACTGTTAGGGTAAGAGCTAGGGTTAGGGTTTATTTCCAACCTGATGGTAGATTTGGGTGCAGTTTTCGTTTGTGCGTGTCTGGGGCTTGTGTGCGGAGGTGATCAGCACAAAAAACCGCTTGTTGGGCACTTAACTAGGAACGCTAGGGTTAGGGTTAGAGTGCACCTAGGGTTAGCGTGATTTGGACTAAGTCCACGGCACTTAGTATGACGGGGCAGGGAAGGAGTGTTGGGAGGGGTGCGCTTTTCGTTTGTGCGTGTGCAGGGGCTATGTGCCGATGCCGCAAGCGCAAAAAACCGCATGCTGGGCACATATTTGGGCACGTTTTGGCCTATGTCGGCAGGCTAGGGTTAGGGTTAGATTTTCAGCTAACGGATACTGTTAGGGTAAGAGCTAGGGTTAGGGTTTATTTCCAACCTGATGGTAGATTTGGGTGCAGTTTTCGTTTGTGCGTGTCTGGGGCTTGTGTGCGGAGGTGATCAGCACAAAAAACCGCTTGTTGGGCACTTAACTAGGAACGCTAGGGTTAGGGTTAGAGTGCACCTAGGGTTAGCGTGATTTGGACTAAGTCCACGGCACTTAGTATGACGGGGCAGGGAAGGAGTGTTGGGAGGGGTGCGCTTTTCGTTTGTGCGTGTGCAGGGGCTATGTGCCGATGCCGCAAGCGCAAAAAACCGCATGCTGGGCACATATTTGGGCACGTTTTGGCCTATGTCGGCAGGCTAGGGTTAGGGTTAGATTTTCAGCTAACGGATACTGTTAGGGTAAGAGCTAGGGTTAGGGTTTATTTCCAACCTGATGGTAGATTTGGGTGCAGTTTTCGTTTGTGCGTGTCTGGGGCTTGTGTGCGGAGGTGATCAGCACAAAAAACCGCTTGTTGGGCACTTAACTAGGAACGCTAGGGTTAGGGTTAGAGTGCACCTAGGGTTAGCGTGATTTGGACTAAGTCCACGGCACTTAGTATGACGGGGCAGGGAAGGAGTGTTGGGAGGGGTGCGCTTTTCGTTTGTGCGTGTGCAGGGGCTATGTGCCGATGCCGCAAGCGCAAAAAACCGCATGCTGGGCACATATTTGGGCACGTTTTGGCCTATGTCGGCAGGCTAGGGTTAGGGTTAGATTTTCAGCTAACGGATACTGTTAGGGTAAGAGCTAGGGTTAGGGTTTATTTCCAACCTGATGGTAGATTTGGGTGCAGTTTTCGTTTGTGCGTGTCTGGGGCTTGTGTGCGGAGGTGATCAGCACAAAAAACCGCTTGTTGGGCACTTAACTAGGAACGCTAGGGTTAGGGTTAGAGTGCACCTAGGGTTAGCGTGATTTGGACTAAGTCCACGGCACTTAGTATGACGGGGCAGGGAAGGAGTGTTGGGAGGGGTGCGCTTTTCGTTTGTGCGTGTGCAGGGGCTATGTGCCGATGCCGCAAGCGCAAAAAACCGCATGCTGGGCACATATTTGGGCACGTTTTGGCCTATGTCGGCAGGCTAGGGTTAGGGTTAGATTTTCAGCTAACGGATACTGTTAGGGTAAGAGCTAGGGTTAGGGTTTATTTCCAACCTGATGGTAGATTTGGGTGCAGTTTTCGTTTGTGCGTGTCTGGGGCTTGTGTGCGGAGGTGATCAGCACAAAAAACCGCTTGTTGGGCACTTAACTAGGAACGCTAGGGTTAGGGTTAGAGTGCACCTAGGGTTAGCGTGATTTGGACTAAGTCCACGGCACTTAGTATGACGGGGCAGGGAAGGAGTGTTGGGAGGGGTGCGCTTTTCGTTTGTGCGTGTGCAGGGGCTATGTGCCGATGCCGCAAGCGCAAAAAACCGCATGCTGGGCACATATTTGGGCACGTTTTGGCCTATGTCGGCAGGCTAGGGTTAGGGTTAGATTTTCAGCTAACGGATACTGTTAGGGTAAGAGCTAGGGTTAGGGTTTATTTCCAACCTGATGGTAGATTTGGGTGCAGTTTTCGTTTGTGCGTGTCTGGGGCTTGTGTGCGGAGGTGATCAGCACAAAAAACCGCTTGTTGGGCACTTAACTAGGAACGCTAGGGTTAGGGTTAGAGTGCACCTAGGGTTAGCGTGATTTGGACTAAGTCCACGGCACTTAGTATGACGGGGCAGGGAAGGAGTGTTGGGAGGGGTGCGCTTTTCGTTTGTGCGTGTGCAGGGGCTATGTGCCGATGCCGCAAGCGCAAAAAACCGCATGCTGGGCACATATTTGGGCACGTTTTGGCCTATGTCGGCAGGCTAGGGTTAGGGTTAGATTTTCAGCTAACGGATACTGTTAGGGTAAGAGCTAGGGTTAGGGTTTATTTCCAACCTGATGGTAGATTTGGGTGCAGTTTTCGTTTGTGCGTGTCTGGGGCTTGTGTGCGGAGGTGATCAGCACAAAAAACCGCTTGTTGGGCACTTAACTAGGAACGCTAGGGTTAGGGTTAGAGTGCACCTAGGGTTAGCGTGATTTGGACTAAGTCCACGGCACTTAGTATGACGGGGCAGGGAAGGAGTGTTGGGAGGGGTGCGCTTTTCGTTTGTGCGTGTGCAGGGGCTATGTGCCGATGCCGCAAGCGCAAAAAACCGCATGCTGGGCACATATTTGGGCACGTTTTGGCCTATGTCGGCAGGCTAGGGTTAGGGTTAGATTTTCAGCTAACGGATACTGTTAGGGTAAGAGCTAGGGTTAGGGTTTATTTCCAACCTGATGGTAGATTTGGGTGCAGTTTTCGTTTGTGCGTGTCTGGGGCTTGTGTGCGGAGGTGATCAGCACAAAAAACCGCTTGTTGGGCACTTAACTAGGAACGCTAGGGTTAGGGTTAGAGTGCACCTAGGGTTAGCGTGATTTGGACTAAGTCCACGGCACTTAGTATGACGGGGCAGGGAAGGAGTGTTGGGAGGGGTGCGCTTTTCGTTTGTGCGTGTGCAGGGGCTATGTGCCGATGCCGCAAGCGCAAAAAACCGCATGCTGGGCACATATTTGGGCACGTTTTGGCCTATGTCGGCAGGCTAGGGTTAGGGTTAGATTTTCAGCTAACGGATACTGTTAGGGTAAGAGCTAGGGTTAGGGTTTATTTCCAACCTGATGGTAGATTTGGGTGCAGTTTTCGTTTGTGCGTGTCTGGGGCTTGTGTGCGGAGGTGATCAGCACAAAAAACCGCTTGTTGGGCACTTAACTAGGAACGCTAGGGTTAGGGTTAGAGTGCACCTAGGGTTAGCGTGATTTGGACTAAGTCCACGGCACTTAGTATGACGGGGCAGGGAAGGAGTGTTGGGAGGGGTGCGCTTTTCGTTTGTGCGTGTGCAGGGGCTATGTGCCGATGCCGCAAGCGCAAAAAACCGCATGCTGGGCACATATTTGGGCACGTTTTGGCCTATGTCGGCAGGCTAGGGTTAGGGTTAGATTTTCAGCTAACGGATACTGTTAGGGTAAGAGCTAGGGTTAGGGTTTATTTCCAACCTGATGGTAGATTTGGGTGCAGTTTTCGTTTGTGCGTGTCTGGGGCTTGTGTGCGGAGGTGATCAGCACAAAAAACCGCTTGTTGGGCACTTAACTAGGAACGCTAGGGTTAGGGTTAGAGTGCACCTAGGGTTAGCGTGATTTGGACTAAGTCCACGGCACTTAGTATGACGGGGCAGGGAAGGAGTGTTGGGAGGGGTGCGCTTTTCGTTTGTGCGTGTGCAGGGGCTATGTGCCGATGCCGCAAGCGCAAAAAACCGCATGCTGGGCACATATTTGGGCACGTTTTGGCCTATGTCGGCAGGCTAGGGTTAGGGTTAGATTTTCAGCTAACGGATACTGTTAGGGTAAGAGCTAGGGTTAGGGTTTATTTCCAACCTGATGGTAGATTTGGGTGCAGTTTTCGTTTGTGCGTGTCTGGGGCTTGTGTGCGGAGGTGATCAGCACAAAAAACCGCTTGTTGGGCACTTAACTAGGAACGCTAGGGTTAGGGTTAGAGTGCACCTAGGGTTAGCGTGATTTGGACTAAGTCCACGGCACTTAGTATGACGGGGCAGGGAAGGAGTGTTGGGAGGGGTGCGCTTTTCGTTTGTGCGTGTGCAGGGGCTATGTGCCGATGCCGCAAGCGCAAAAAACCGCATGCTGGGCACATATTTGGGCACGTTTTGGCCTATGTCGGCAGGCTAGGGTTAGGGTTAGATTTTCAGCTAACGGATACTGTTAGGGTAAGAGCTAGGGTTAGGGTTTATTTCCAACCTGATGGTAGATTTGGGTGCAGTTTTCGTTTGTGCGTGTCTGGGGCTTGTGTGCGGAGGTGATCAGCACAAAAAACCGCTTGTTGGGCACTTAACTAGGAACGCTAGGGTTAGGGTTAGAGTGCACCTAGGGTTAGCGTGATTTGGACTAAGTCCACGGCACTTAGTATGACGGGGCAGGGAAGGAGTGTTGGGAGGGGTGCGCTTTTCGTTTGTGCGTGTGCAGGGGCTATGTGCCGATGCCGCAAGCGCAAAAAACCGCATGCTGGGCACATATTTGGGCACGTTTTGGCCTATGTCGGCAGGCTAGGGTTAGGGTTAGATTTTCAGCTAACGGATACTGTTAGGGTAAGAGCTAGGGTTAGGGTTTATTTCCAACCTGATGGTAGATTTGGGTGCAGTTTTCGTTTGTGCGTGTCTGGGGCTTGTGTGCGGAGGTGATCAGCACAAAAAACCGCTTGTTGGGCACTTAACTAGGAACGCTAGGGTTAGGGTTAGAGTGCACCTAGGGTTAGCGTGATTTGGACTAAGTCCACGGCACTTAGTATGACGGGGCAGGGAAGGAGTGTTGGGAGGGGTGCGCTTTTCGTTTGTGCGTGTGCAGGGGCTATGTGCCGATGCCGCAAGCGCAAAAAACCGCATGCTGGGCACATATTTGGGCACGTTTTGGCCTATGTCGGCAGGCTAGGGTTAGGGTTAGATTTTCAGCTAACGGATACTGTTAGGGTAAGAGCTAGGGTTAGGGTTTATTTCCAACCTGATGGTAGATTTGGGTGCAGTTTTCGTTTGTGCGTGTCTGGGGCTTGTGTGCGGAGGTGATCAGCACAAAAAACCGCTTGTTGGGCACTTAACTAGGAACGCTAGGGTTAGGGTTAGAGTGCACCTAGGGTTAGCGTGATTTGGACTAAGTCCACGGCACTTAGTATGACGGGGCAGGGAAGGAGTGTTGGGAGGGGTGCGCTTTTCGTTTGTGCGTGTGCAGGGGCTATGTGCCGATGCCGCAAGCGCAAAAAACCGCATGCTGGGCACATATTTGGGCACGTTTTGGCCTATGTCGGCAGGCTAGGGTTAGGGTTAGATTTTCAGCTAACGGATACTGTTAGGGTAAGAGCTAGGGTTAGGGTTTATTTCCAACCTGATGGTAGATTTGGGTGCAGTTTTCGTTTGTGCGTGTCTGGGGCTTGTGTGCGGAGGTGATCAGCACAAAAAACCGCTTGTTGGGCACTTAACTAGGAACGCTAGGGTTAGGGTTAGAGTGCACCTAGGGTTAGCGTGATTTGGACTAAGTCCACGGCACTTAGTATGACGGGGCAGGGAAGGAGTGTTGGGAGGGGTGCGCTTTTCGTTTGTGCGTGTGCAGGGGCTATGTGCCGATGCCGCAAGCGCAAAAAACCGCATGCTGGGCACATATTTGGGCACGTTTTGGCCTATGTCGGCAGGCTAGGGTTAGGGTTAGATTTTCAGCTAACGGATACTGTTAGGGTAAGAGCTAGGGTTAGGGTTTATTTCCAACCTGATGGTAGATTTGGGTGCAGTTTTCGTTTGTGCGTGTCTGGGGCTTGTGTGCGGAGGTGATCAGCACAAAAAACCGCTTGTTGGGCACTTAACTAGGAACGCTAGGGTTAGGGTTAGAGTGCACCTAGGGTTAGCGTGATTTGGACTAAGTCCACGGCACTTAGTATGACGGGGCAGGGAAGGAGTGTTGGGAGGGGTGCGCTTTTCGTTTGTGCGTGTGCAGGGGCTATGTGCCGATGCCGCAAGCGCAAAAAACCGCATGCTGGGCACATATTTGGGCACGTTTTGGCCTATGTCGGCAGGCTAGGGTTAGGGTTAGATTTTCAGCTAACGGATACTGTTAGGGTAAGAGCTAGGGTTAGGGTTTATTTCCAACCTGATGGTAGATTTGGGTGCAGTTTTCGTTTGTGCGTGTCTGGGGCTTGTGTGCGGAGGTGATCAGCACAAAAAACCGCTTGTTGGGCACTTAACTAGGAACGCTAGGGTTAGGGTTAGAGTGCACCTAGGGTTAGCGTGATTTGGACTAAGTCCACGGCACTTAGTATGACGGGGCAGGGAAGGAGTGTTGGGAGGGGTGCGCTTTTCGTTTGTGCGTGTGCAGGGGCTATGTGCCGATGCCGCAAGCGCAAAAAACCGCATGCTGGGCACATATTTGGGCACGTTTTGGCCTATGTCGGCAGGCTAGGGTTAGGGTTAGATTTTCAGCTAACGGATACTGTTAGGGTAAGAGCTAGGGTTAGGGTTTATTTCCAACCTGATGGTAGATTTGGGTGCAGTTTTCGTTTGTGCGTGTCTGGGGCTTGTGTGCGGAGGTGATCAGCACAAAAAACCGCTTGTTGGGCACTTAACTAGGAACGCTAGGGTTAGGGTTAGAGTGCACCTAGGGTTAGCGTGATTTGGACTAAGTCCACGGCACTTAGTATGACGGGGCAGGGAAGGAGTGTTGGGAGGGGTGCGCTTTTCGTTTGTGCGTGTGCAGGGGCTATGTGCCGATGCCGCAAGCGCAAAAAACCGCATGCTGGGCACATATTTGGGCACGTTTTGGCCTATGTCGGCAGGCTAGGGTTAGGGTTAGATTTTCAGCTAACGGATACTGTTAGGGTAAGAGCTAGGGTTAGGGTTTATTTCCAACCTGATGGTAGATTTGGGTGCAGTTTTCGTTTGTGCGTGTCTGGGGCTTGTGTGCGGAGGTGATCAGCACAAAAAACCGCTTGTTGGGCACTTAACTAGGAACGCTAGGGTTAGGGTTAGAGTGCACCTAGGGTTAGCGTGATTTGGACTAAGTCCACGGCACTTAGTATGACGGGGCAGGGAAGGAGTGTTGGGAGGGGTGCGCTTTTCGTTTGTGCGTGTGCAGGGGCTATGTGCCGATGCCGCAAGCGCAAAAAACCGCATGCTGGGCACATATTTGGGCACGTTTTGGCCTATGTCGGCAGGCTAGGGTTAGGGTTAGATTTTCAGCTAACGGATACTGTTAGGGTAAGAGCTAGGGTTAGGGTTTATTTCCAACCTGATGGTAGATTTGGGTGCAGTTTTCGTTTGTGCGTGTCTGGGGCTTGTGTGCGGAGGTGATCAGCACAAAAAACCGCTTGTTGGGCACTTAACTAGGAACGCTAGGGTTAGGGTTAGAGTGCACCTAGGGTTAGCGTGATTTGGACTAAGTCCACGGCACTTAGTATGACGGGGCAGGGAAGGAGTGTTGGGAGGGGTGCGCTTTTCGTTTGTGCGTGTGCAGGGGCTATGTGCCGATGCCGCAAGCGCAAAAAACCGCATGCTGGGCACATATTTGGGCACGTTTTGGCCTATGTCGGCAGGCTAGGGTTAGGGTTAGATTTTCAGCTAACGGATACTGTTAGGGTAAGAGCTAGGGTTAGGGTTTATTTCCAACCTGATGGTAGATTTGGGTGCAGTTTTCGTTTGTGCGTGTCTGGGGCTTGTGTGCGGAGGTGATCAGCACAAAAAACCGCTTGTTGGGCACTTAACTAGGAACGCTAGGGTTAGGGTTAGAGTGCACCTAGGGTTAGCGTGATTTGGACTAAGTCCACGGCACTTAGTATGACGGGGCAGGGAAGGAGTGTTGGGAGGGGTGCGCTTTTCGTTTGTGCGTGTGCAGGGGCTATGTGCCGATGCCGCAAGCGCAAAAAACCGCATGCTGGGCACATATTTGGGCACGTTTTGGCCTATGTCGGCAGGCTAGGGTTAGGGTTAGATTTTCAGCTAACGGATACTGTTAGGGTAAGAGCTAGGGTTAGGGTTTATTTCCAACCTGATGGTAGATTTGGGTGCAGTTTTCGTTTGTGCGTGTCTGGGGCTTGTGTGCGGAGGTGATCAGCACAAAAAACCGCTTGTTGGGCACTTAACTAGGAACGCTAGGGTTAGGGTTAGAGTGCACCTAGGGTTAGCGTGATTTGGACTAAGTCCACGGCACTTAGTATGACGGGGCAGGGAAGGAGTGTTGGGAGGGGTGCGCTTTTCGTTTGTGCGTGTGCAGGGGCTATGTGCCGATGCCGCAAGCGCAAAAAACCGCATGCTGGGCACATATTTGGGCACGTTTTGGCCTATGTCGGCAGGCTAGGGTTAGGGTTAGATTTTCAGCTAACGGATACTGTTAGGGTAAGAGCTAGGGTTAGGGTTTATTTCCAACCTGATGGTAGATTTGGGTGCAGTTTTCGTTTGTGCGTGTCTGGGGCTTGTGTGCGGAGGTGATCAGCACAAAAAACCGCTTGTTGGGCACTTAACTAGGAACGCTAGGGTTAGGGTTAGAGTGCACCTAGGGTTAGCGTGATTTGGACTAAGTCCACGGCACTTAGTATGACGGGGCAGGGAAGGAGTGTTGGGAGGGGTGCGCTTTTCGTTTGTGCGTGTGCAGGGGCTATGTGCCGATGCCGCAAGCGCAAAAAACCGCATGCTGGGCACATATTTGGGCACGTTTTGGCCTATGTCGGCAGGCTAGGGTTAGGGTTAGATTTTCACCTGGACCGACTTGCATAAAGTAATCTTAGTGCTACGACTGTCTTAAGCCTATGTTGAAGAATGGGAGTTACAATCATTGTAGGGCTAAGATCGCTTTGTGCAAGTCAGCCCTGATCTCATTTTCAGCATCTCAGCATTCTTGTATTTTAATGATGTATTTTTATTTTACTCCTTGTTGTATTTTGTATCTTCTTTTACTTTGATTTTTCAAAAGAATGGTCTATGTCAGTGGTTGATACAAGGATCTTTGCAACGTCATGCATGTGAATATAGCGTGTTTTAACAGAAAAAGAACATATTTGAGACGTGCCCTAAAATGAAAGAAAAGAGTGCTAACCTGTGTCTCCCACATATCAAGCCACCCTGCAGAAACACTCATGCAGAAGGGCTTCAAGCAACGTACAAGTCATGGTAAAAAATTCCCATACACAAAACCTCAAAAGTTTGAAAGATGGAAAAAATGGGGACTACCTTATATCACCGACGGCCCAAGGATACAGCCACATTTTTCTCATAAGTGAAAACTGTTATTTTGTAATGAGGAGGAGAAATCATTTCATAGAATATTTAAAAAAACGTTTTCCTACTGTGCACGTCGTGCACTCTAGTGCGGATTCCTATTATTCTTCGTGTATTTTATATATTTATTATGTTCAAAGATTATTAAAGCACTGTCAATTTCCGACTGTGTACAAATACGTTACAAGTGGTATAAAACAATAGCAAGAATTACTCCTTTCCACCTCCAACGGATTTTGCGAATTGCTCATTATACCAGGGGAGGAGTATTCCGAATGATTTTGCTTTTTCGGGTAAGTAACATTTATTATACTCTATGTGCAAAAATAAATTGTCTTTGGGGCAAGCATATAAATAATATCTTTCTAATAACAAATTTTATTCAGCAAAATAATTTGACAAGACAATCGTGCCACAGTGGTACAGTCTTCTACAGTGTTACACAGTGTTACACAGTCATACGTTCATGCCCTTACACCCACCCATGTTATAGTTCATTGAAACATTGTTGAAACATTGTTGACACATTGTTCACTGTTGGTAAACCCATCTGGGCTTTAACTGAGTTTATTCTACACTTCACATTGACACTATCACATATGCTTGGTGTTGTATGTGTGCGTGGCATGACAGAACATATTCAGACGCTATGATGATTGCAGCTCAGGTTTATTCAAAGCATATACCCGACTATGAAGGAGCGATTATGCAGTATCTCAGCACTCATATCAGCTTCTCCACACACGACTACAGACGCAGATGATTACAACAGAAAAAGAAGCATGTAACTGAGGTTCTTTGCAAAGGTTGCCTTAGCCGAGAGCCGCGATGCGGTCCTATACATGAGGTATAGGACCGCATCGCGGCTCTCGGCTAAGGTTGCCTTTGAGTATGAACATACATTAAAACAGCCAGTCAAGTTTCAATATGTGTGTCTCCAAGCATTAACTCCAGCACTGTAGATCTATATTGAACAAGTGGGACTTTAAACATTCATAAGAATAAAAATGATTTTGACTGTTTCATTTCATTTAATAAAGTAGAACAATTTCTTCATCATCAGTATCCAGGCAATATGCTGCAGATGATATGCTGCAGATGATATGCTGCAGATGATATGCTGCAAAAGCTGCATTTCAGAATCTGTTATAGAATCTGGTTTTTGCAGAGCAAATGAGAACTGATGGGCAAGGACTGTGTTAAATTACCCTTGCGTATAAGATGCCCGAAAGAAGAGCAAACATCCTTCCTGGCTACAGACTAAACAGTATACATGCTGAGGAGTCCAGTCTTGGTACAGTGACAGCCACTGTGGTAGAGTGCACCTGTCCTTTAGTTCACCCATTTGTCTTCAGACCAGTAAGCATAAGTGTCTCTGGTGCTTACATTTTGTCACTTGCATGATGTTTACTAAGCCAATTATCTTCTTGACAACAAGCAGCTGAATGGCTACCTCTGTTGTATCACTGCACGGACAAACATCACACTCCATTCACACAGGAATTTGACAGCTCTAATAAGTGATAGTAATAGCAGGTATTGACTGTATAGACAAACTATGGATAGCAACTTCTTCATTTTGTGAGATCACTCATGACATAAACACATTATTATTCATAAAGTTTTTCTATATTGCACCCCACCCATATAAAATCTCACTCCAAAGGAGGTACAGACTGGTGTGACAGACTATACTGTTGCATAAACTGGTGTGATAGATAGATAGATAGATACATAGATAGATACATAGATAGATACATAGATAAGATAAGATAAGATAAGATAAGATAAGATATCCACTCTTTGTTTACTTTTCATCACTTTTGCCTACTCAGTCCTTTGCCTTTCCATGATACATGGTATTGGAGATCCACCAAGTAACAGTGCAAGAATAGCATCATCATCTCGGCCACAAATCTTAACAAAAGTATCTAAATCCAGAATATCACATAGGGAGTTATAGAGATCATTTCGGTTGTTCATGTTAATCGTACATTACATAAACACTTGTTTTACAATATCTGTGACTTCAAGTCCTGCAATATCAGTAATCTGGTCATTTTCCTCTGTGACTAAGTGCGAGATAGTGTTCATTACTGGATCTTATATTGACATATTTGTATTGACTTAAGTCATGAGTTAAGATGGGCATAAAATAGATCTGATATGAGACAAAATGTTATGGATGTCAACCTCTTCTTTATTATTTACACAACATTTCTGACCAATTCCTTGCCCCTTCATCTGGTGGATGATAAAACAGAACATCTCAATAAGATTTAATAGCATCATTTAGAGCATTGGACCAGGATTTCTTGTTAATAAACTGACCATTATTGACATACATGTAGTTAGTATATTGTTTAGGTTATGCTTATGTACAAGTTGCAACATATTATATACCAAGGATTTTTGTTACTACATGTAGAACTTTATTTTTTGCATGTAGAACTATCTGAATGTATAAACTGACCTTGGCAAACTAGAAACATTGCTTTAAAAAGTATAGTTATACTTTCCATTACATAACTTTCCTAATAGGTAGAGGACTCATTTCTCTGTGCAATACAGTAATGGCATAATACTGATGACATCCAATACAACATGACTGAGAGTGTGCATGTGTAGGTTTCCGATGACATACAATACAACAAGATTGGGAATGTGCTTGTGCAGGTTACTGATGACATCCAATACAACAAGACTGGGAGTGTGCTTGTGCAGGTTACTGATGACATCCAATACAACAAGACTGGGAGTGTGCTTGTGTAGGTTACTGATGACATCCAATACAACAATACTGGGAGTGTGCTTGTGTAGGTTTAATGTTGCAGCATTGGTGAAATGGAGCCACTGACTCACTCTAAACACAATCCCCTTGTAATGCCTCCGGTGCAGGTACCTGCATGTTCATTGTGGTAAATGTTTTTAAAACAGCTTATCTTTCATGGTGAAGGGATGGCGGTTGGTGATCTGCCTGAGGGTGAAGTGACCAGGGCTTACATGAAAGTACAGTGATGTGCCTCACACATTATGTTTGCAAACTTCCAAATTCTTTTTAATTTTTGCTTACAACTTGCTTGTATATATGGTGGTGTGGATATATGCCTGAAGCAATGCTGAAACAATATACAACTTTTTGTCTTCCAATCACCAACAATTCTACTCACTGACTCGATCAGTGATACAGTTTGGCCACTCAAACATTTTTATCACCTGGTGACAGTTCTGGAGGCGCTCAGTACCACAGTTCATCTAGTATACCACAGTTACCCTGTATAGAACAGTTAACCTGTTTACCACAGTTACCCTAGCATACCACAGTTAACCTGTATACCACAGTTACCCTAGCATACCACAGTTACCCTAGTATACCACAGTTTCCCTGGTATACCACAGTTACCGTGGTATGATCACATGGACCACAAACAGTGAACTAATTTACTTGCAGCAAAGGTGATATATATTGGCAAATTCTAAGACATGAGTTGTTGACTCATATGTGTTGAACATCATGGCTGAATTGTGCAGAGATACCTTTCAGTGTTACAAGCATCCTGTTAGGCATAACACATCTGGCTCTGGATGTATGTAGTTTGCCTTTTTCTGGATTGTTGCTTGAGAGGGTGTGTTGCATTTCTACTATGTCTAGTGTTTTACTTGATTGTTGCTTGAGAGGGTGTGTTGCATTTCTACTATGTCTAGTGTTTTACTTGTTTGTGTGAACTATGACTTGGTCATACTATGCAGTCAAATGCATAAACATCATGCACTAATATTCCCAGGTACTCACATTCCGATAAACTTACCTTGCTAAAGATGTATGTTTATCCCATCAAATCTTCTTTCCTTAATGGATTTCCCCAAAGCAAGAACTTTCATTCACTGCAAAAGTTTTCATTAGATTTAAACTCAATATCATTATGTTACAGTATTTGTGAAATGAGGATACAGATTTTTGTAAGCGATCAGAAAGTTCACCACATATAACAGTGTCATCAGCATTCAATGACAATAACTTCCCCCATACTGCCACATTCACATGGCTGTCAATTACAGTGCAGTATATAATATTTACACCTTTGTCTATCTGCTGTCATCACCAAGGTGAAGAACAAAGATGGAGAACAGATTTGGGCAGCTGTCAAACCATCACTGACATTTAAACATTCTGTAGTCTTCTTATGCATATTCTTGCAGGGTTTTACACCAGAGTAAACCTTTCCTTTCATGCCATCTTGTTTCAGTTTAAAGGAGGTATCTTTCATCACAGCTGTTTGTAATGTGTTATAATGGATGAAACAAAGAATACATCCACGCACACATAAAAGTCTTATGTGCTTTCATTCTGCAGTTGAAACTTTCAAAACCAGCGTCTGTCCAATCCGGCAAGTTGTCAATACCAGCATAAAACCTCAGTCCCGTTCATGGCTTGTACATTTATCATCATTTAAAAGCTGAGCAATCTGGCAGTTGCCAAATCCAGACCTCAGCTTGAAATGAACTGCCCTAATACATGTATCTGCTTATACAGTAAGTAGTGCTGTCTAATCTAGCACATGGCAAGGAGTCCGCCAGATGTGTATTGCCATCCATTAATCCTGTGCTGGTAAGTACATGGTTCTCGACAAAGACAAGTTAATCTTGCTTCAGTATGCAATAACTGAGGAAACCTCATGATACAACAATGTACATGACAGTGACAAAACTGGCTCAGTTCTAGTTGTAGGAAACAGTGTCACCTCTACTATCCGGATTATTTTTTCAGTCATAATGAGCGCTGGTTTAGACAGCTTCCACTGTATTCTAAAAAGTAACAAACAACTGCTGATACAGTAATCTCAGCTTCAGGCAAAGTCGGGTTGTGATGTCAAGGTACGGGATGACGGACGTATTTCTTTGCTTACATCTAATTGTTTGATCTGCATTCAAGAAGTTGTTGCGTTAGAAATGTTACAAAATGGATGACAAGTTTTTTATTGCATAGAGCCAGTTACATATCATCAGCCTGTGAAGCATCAGTCAAGCAACTGTCACAAATATATTCAGAATTTGCATGGCAGCATGAAGACAATGTGACAATGTTGAGACAATGTGGCAACATGGAGACAATGTGGCAGCATGGAGAGAAAGTGACAATGTAGAGAAAATGTGGCAACATGGAGATGTGTAAAATATGGATTCATTGTGACAACAGGAAGACAATGTAGCAACACGGAGATATGCAAAACATGGATTCAGTGTGGCAGTGTGGTGACACTGGCAAAGTGGCAATATTGTGTGTCCCTCAAATTCCATATTTTCTAAATCAACAATTAATCTCTTTGAACATAGAAGCATGATGAACTAAAGAAAGACTCATGTGTGAGTTCTGCCATAGCAGTCAGCTGTGATGTGCATATGGAGACCTTCAACCCTTGTGTCAGCAAGTGCTACTAGTCATGTAATCAGATGCCAAGACGTGGATCTTATTTAAAACTGAAAAAGTTCAGGCACCAGCCTGGGTTTGAACTCCTGACCTCTGTGTTGCTGGTGAATACTTAACTTAACAGACCAAGTGAATAAACCTTTATGCCACATGTACAGGTGTGCTGATATTTTAAGCTATTGTGTTGTCCTCTGGTTCATTGCAACTATACCATATATAACTATAGCATCAATAATTCAGACAATATTGTGACTCCTTCTACCAAATTCAAATGGACAACATGTTGTTTCTGTCTGTTCACAGCAGCAGGTAGATGTTTCATCTGTATCACAGGTCAGGTCATACCTACAAGAAAAGTAAAGTGATGATCCTTATAATTTTCTTATGGTCTTTGAAAGTTGATTATTTACCCAAACATAATTAAGACACACAAAGACTGTTTTATACTGTAATGTATACAGAATACAGATACAAGGTGATAGAATGTGTCCATCTGGTGATTTATTAGGGAGTCCATTGTACAACCATCACAGAAACATATGTTAAGTTGTAGTGTGCAGGTAACAGGTCAATTTTGTGTGTATGTAAATTGGTATGAATGTATAGAGTGGTTGCATTTAGGTAGCATGAGTGAGTGTATTGAGTGCAAATTTGAGAGAAAGGAGCAATTTCCGTGGACTGGTGTAAACTTTTGTTATTGTTTTTCTACCGTGAGTACCCGGATGATATCCCACAATTCATGACTGGTTCGTGACCTCTGCTGCGCATTCCGCAAGCGCAATTGATAGTTTAGTTATAGACAGATCAACTTAGGTGAAGTCATTTTTACTTCATTACAAATATATTATGAAAACAAATGAAACACTTTGAAGGTTAATCATCTGCCAGTGCTAGAAATGGCCAAAAAACTATTAGGACAGAAAAATAACGAAGCCAATGTACGTCTCTATTTTTTGTCTCATAACCCTAATTAGTTTATTGTCATATTTGTATGATTCTGAAAATTAATAAAAGAACACATGATCTGCTTATACTCATAGTAAATTTCTAACACAACAGCAACATTTATACATTGTAAAGATTGCCAATGTGGATCCTATTTCACACACATATGCGATCTAGTGTGTGTTTTCTGTCATACAGATTCTGCTGAATGCTACAACAAATGAATTAAAACAAAATGCAAATATGAATGTAAAACAGACTAATTTTATAGCAACAATGTCAGGCTACCACCTTGTTCAAGAATGTATCCATCAATATCCACGTAACAGAAATCGTATTCCATTCATCTGCAGCTGGTAAATAATCCTGCTCTGTGTTGCGTGTCTTGCAACTGTCCAGTTTGCGAAAAAGTAACACATCATTTCACGTCTTTCGTTGGTGAAAACCAGATAAACCTCTCATTGGTCTCCCAAGATAGCACTCCTGGCAACTAATTGTATGATGTCCACTATTCTAAGTAATTTAGTTAACCAATAATGAGCAATCAATCAATCAACGCAAGGGTGGTTAATTCTTTGAAGGGAGGATGCTGTTTTTACACTCACTCTTTACGACAGGGTGTAGTCATGATTACACGATGCCATTTAGAAAGTGGTCAAATGCAACATATGTCATATTTGGGATTTCACTTTCTTAGTAAAGTACAAATTCTAGTACTTTTTCGGTTGAGTCCCATTCGGGATTCGAACCCGCACCCTCAGAGTCAGGCACCTAATCGCCAGCACACAAAGTCAGCCGCCTAGCCCGCTCAGCCACCGCGACTTACACTGGAAGTCGCGGTGGCTGAGCGGGCTAGGCGGCTGACTTTGTGTGCTGGCGATTAGGTGCCTGACTCTGAGGGTGCGGGTTCGAATCCCGAATGGGACTCAACCGAAAAAGTACTAGAATTTGTACTTTACTAAGAAAGTGAAATCCCAAATATGACATATGTTGAGGGTGTAGTCATCTACACACACTGCCTTTTGACAAATCCGCTAGAAGATAAAAGTAATTAATCAATCAGTGTGTTATCGGTTAATCCTTTGATCGATGTTTGTTTTTGTAACTCAGCTGATAAACCCTCTTGCATCACTTACATGCACATATTACATAACATACAACACATTTGACATTACAGACCTTAATTTGTAATGTTGAGTATTTACTCCAGACAGGAGAAATGCCAAATGGGAACCTTTGTTGAGTAACCGAAGTGGCGTTACTACTAATTATACCTGTTATAAATTCACTAATTGACCATCCGGAAAATGATGACAAATAACACGTGTAGGTTTACACCATCAAACGCGAGTTACAGCAAGGAAGATGTAATCTCTGTGTCGCATGCAGCCTGAAAACACTTATGGGCCGAAACTGTTTTGAGGATACCAACGGAATTTCGTTACATAAGGAATACACACAGGCATTTGCTGTGTACTTGGATAAATAGGTGAAATAAGGGGTTTTTTACGTAAGAAAATTTTCAGATTTCTCTACCAAAGGCAAAGTCGTCGTTTATTGTTTACGAATTCAAATAAATCAACTGTGTGTTTTTATTATCATAAATAATAAACCATTGTAGCTGCCATAGCTACCCAAATTTACGTGTGATATTTCCTGTCACAGCTGAACCAACACTCAAAACTACCTATATATAAAGCTTTGCAATCTTCCGTACTGAAACAAATGACTTGCTACGTGCCTGTAGACATCATATTTTCATGTAACATGATTAAATATGGAGGTTAAAAACACAGAAATAGGATCAAATTGGATCAGTAACTAGATACCATCCAAGCATCCGAAAAGAACTGCACTGCTGGGATATTTGGTTACGATCAGACAAGGAATACCATGGATATTTTTAAACAAATGGCATATGATGGGCATCCGGCCTCCTGACTGTTTAGGTGAAGAAATTCTGCTAATATGGACAGGAGCCCAGTTCCTTTGTCCGTCACGGTCGAAGGAGCGGGTGCTGACCAATTTGCGGTTTGGTTTCGTAATTAGACCCTTGGCGAGAAACATTATTCGCTTTGCATCAGTGCCCCTTTAAGTCCGTGCGGATTGAACGTGTGGAGCTCAAAGATCGACTTAAGTTCCGTGGAGTGGCAGATTTTAGTGGTGGTTTCCCGCTCAGGGTTTGCCTTCAGCTGAGTGATGATTGTGTAACGAAGATCACTCTTTTGGTGTTTGGGGAGATTGAAATGGCAGTGATGTTCACGAGTCGTGTATTTAGGGCCAGTGTGGGTACTGTGAAAGTACCGGGAAGAGTTAATGTTTCTGCAGACTTTGCAGGAGTGAGTATTGTATGCACCATCAATAAATTGGACTGATTTGCTAGCGACCTAGGGAGGTGGGCTTGGGTAAGAGATAGTGGCTCTGACTAGGATGTCTTTCAGAAAGAGTCTTGTTACGGCGAAAGGCCGTGATAGGAGGTGAAGGGAAAATTTGGTTGCAGATTTCTGAGCCGCTGAGTAAGTGCCAGCATTTCTGAATGATGCGTTCGAGCTCTACGTTCAGAGGGGTATAGTCACAAACGAGTACTTGACTCATGTTTGAGTGTGGTACTTTAGTCCCAGTCTGGAGGAGATCTCTCCTAGATTTTGAATCCGACCTTTCTTTGTTTTGCTGTATGATAGATCGAGGGTACCCGCGTTGGAGGTAGTATTGAACGAGATTGAGGCTGTGTTTCTCGTACTCTGCGTCACTGCTACAAATTCTTCTTAGGCGCAGGAACTGGCTATAGGGGCCTTTAGTCTTGACATGTCGGGGGTGACATGAGGCATACAGCAAATAGGACTGTGTGTCTGTGGGTTTGCAGTATAGGGAAAAGTCCAGGGTTGGGAACTGCAAAACTGTATTCAGGGCACATCACGAAACAGCTCGCGATCCCACTCCAGAAGCGACCACAACCCCGTCGTCAGCCTATCGACAAAAGACGCCGCAATCCCCAGAAACTTAGATCAAACTCTGATGTCCGCCAAGCCCTGGACATCTTACAGAGGAACCTAGATCTCAACAATTATTCAGATCTAGCCCTGGACATTTCTGGCGTTAACCTCAATAATAATGCAAATAAAAACTCAGTGAAGAACAAATCATCATTCTCAACAAGGGACTCACCTTCAGCCCTACACCAGCTAGGTACGACAAAGGTCAATCGTTTAGTGACCTTAAACGATATACTGTTAGCTGCCAGGTAGGTGACGTTTACCTGACAGAATCCCGCAGCTGGGACAGCGTGTCCTTACCCGAACTACGGTATACCCCGTACTTCGGTCCTGACGATAGGGGATGTGCGAGAGGTACAATGTCAGCACCCGGGGGCCCTTGGAGTTTTACCGTAGTTCCTCCAACGACCACAACACGATGATCTTCGTTTAATAGTTTATTTGAACTGTGTTGCTGGTCAACCCACTCAATGGTCACTCTATAAGACTTCAGGAGCAAAACTTCTATCTTAGGCCAAATTCTGGTGCTTTTTAGGATAGTTTTCAGACGATTCCTTGTGACCAAATACCAAGAGTGGAAGCGCACCAGACTCCCGACTCTTGGCTTTGACCCCCGACATGTCAGATGATTGTCGTAAGCATCTGCTCAACAAACACAGCATTGCCGGTAAACTCACCCAGTTTATCACAACAACCTCTCGCCGCAAATTGGACTTCACCGAAGTACCCCAAAAAGAGGAGAACAACTTCCTTGTGGCTGAGATTCTCATTAACCTAGCCACAGCCAAGCCAGGTGATGCGATCCCCGAAAATCCCCCTAGGGATCTCGATATCGACGTGGAAAACATCCCACCAGCGGACAACTGGAAACCGCACCTTCTCCAAGTAACTTCCACTGCCAATGGACATAAAAAATGCCCCTTTATGTTATTAAGAAGTTGCACACCAATCCCACCACTATTGAACTGGTCAGTGGATATAAACCCATCACTCCTCATTACAGAGCCCTGGGAAGTCCAGCCGTCCTCTCCCACTGGTGCTGTCACCTCCCGGCTTCAAACAAGTAGCTGGGAACCCATATGCAAACCCGGACATTACAAGACACCTGGATGAAATCCTCCTGGAATACAGGAACCTGGTTAACCCCCAGGCTCAACATGAAGACATCCTAGCCACAGCGATGTTCCACACTCTAACCACTCCAGCTGCAGCTGATCCTAATGTGAACTAGGCCGCCACACACACAGTGTGACACGAAGTGACTCGGGTACTTTCACATCTGTACATTGTAGTAATACAGTTATATACCTTTGCCATTACTTGTGTTGTTACTAGTCCCTACACTCAAATCCTAGAGTGTCGGGGCCCCAGGTCCCTCACCAACAGCTGGGGATATTATATCTAGTTTATTTCCTGGCATGAACCAATCGTGTTAGTTCTTCATATCTGTCACCATAGGTGTGTTCTGCCGGTTCAGCAGTATGTGCACCTCATAGTACACAGCAATCCTATCATTCCAGGTCATTTACTTTAGCTAAATATGCACACCACATTTACCTCCAAGTAACCAATACACTAGTTGACCCTCCCAATGTTCCACTTTGGCAGGCTCTGTATCACACTCTGTATACATCCCCTTGTAAATCAGGCTCCTTGTGAGTACAAAACCCGGGATTCCCCGACTTTCAGTGACTCCACCGGCAACCATCCGGTAAATCTCCACCCACCGGCTCGCAAACCACCGACAAACCACCGGCAACCACCAATGTCCCACCGGCATCACCGTTAAGCCACCGGTACCACCACCAGCTACACCACCGGTTCCACCTCTCGACCACCAGCCACAGCCTCCGGGTCACGTAAAGTAGATAATAACCCAGTCACTGCTAGCTTCTTTGTCTGACGAGTCCAATCCAGGACGAAACTAGTCACCCAGTGCTAGCATCTTAGCCCCCTCACCTATACCGGTCTCTACTCTCTTCCCTGCAGGCTAAGGTAGGTCAAGTAACTGTAGATGGATGACTGAGAGGCACAGTGATATTCACACTACATTAGATGGATGTGGCGAAGGTCAAACAAATAGTATGTACTCCACTTATTGTTATATATATTTGGGTAGCATTATGCTGATTTGGTAATTTTGAGTGTCTATATTTTGCTTTTGGAGATAACTTTGTCGGTTCACTGTGGACTAAAACTTTAGGTTCTTTGTTTTTTTTTATTTCAGTCAGTCTTCAGACTTGAAATTTTGTGAGTTTGATGTTGGAAAAAATCAGCATAGACTTATTCAGTGTAAATGATCATAGCACATCGTGGTGGAGGTGGTGCACTGGTGTCAGTACACCTGATCACAGCACATCATGGTAGAGGTGGTGCACTGGTGCACCTGGTGTCAGTAAACCTGATCGCAGCACATCATGGTAGAGGTGGTGCACTGGTGCACCTGGTGTCAGTAAACCTGATCACAGCACATCATAGTGGAGATGGTGCACTGGTACACCTGGTGTCAGTAAACCTGATCACAGCACATCATAGTGGAGGTGGTGCACTGGTGCACCTGGTGTCAGTCCACCTGATCACAGCACATCATGGTGGAGGTGGTGCAGTGGTGCACTGGTGCACCTGGTGTGAATACACCTGATCACAGCACATCATAGTGGAGGTGGTGCACTGGTACACCTGGTGTCAGTAAACCTGATCAAAACACATCATGGTGGAGGTGGTGCACTGGTGCACCTGGTGTGAATACACCTGATCACAGCACATCATGGTGGAGGTGGTGCACTGGTACACCTGGTGTCAGTAAACCTGATCACAGCACATCATGGTGGAGGTGGTGCACTGGTGCACCTGGTGTGAATACACCTGATCAAAACACATCATAGTGGAGGTGGTGCACTGGTACACCTGGTGTGAATACACCTGATCAAAACACATCATGGGGGAGGTGGTGCACTGGTGCACCTGGTGTCAGTACTCCTGATCACAGCACATCATGGGGGAGGTGGTGCACTGGTGCACCTGGTATGAATACACCTGATCTCAACACATCATGGGGGAGGCGGTGCACTGGTGCACCTGGTGTCAGTACTCCTGATCACAGCACATCATGGGGGAGGTGGTGCCCCTGGTGTCAGTACTCCTGACCACAGCACATCATGGGGGAGGTGGTGCCCCTGGTGTCAGTACTCCTGATCACAACACATTGTGGTGGAGGTGGTGCACCTGGTGTCAGTACACCTGATCACAGCAGATCATGGTGGAGGTGGTGTGCTGTTGCACCTGGTTTGAATATACCTGACCACTGCACAACATGGAAGAGCGGAATTAATAACTTGTGAATGAAATTTTGGAGAAATACTATTTGCCTTTTTATAAAAATGTTCATCAGTACAATACTGGTCATTTCCCTGTACATATCTGGTCTCTAAAAATTAATTTGTTTCAGTGTATATATTTCTATACTTGCCCAATTGTTCCCAGTGAGTTAGTGTGTTTTGCACCGTTTTTAGCAATATTCAGTCAATATCACTGCTGGGGAACAAATGAAATAGGCTTCACACACTGTACCAACTTGGGGAATCGTATGCAGGTTTTCGGCATGACAAATGAATGATTTAAACACACCGCCCCTCGATTGTTACATAAATTATGACACTGATAAGTGATGCTGTGTACATTTTATACAATTTCTTTGAACACATTAGCAGAATTTCTGTGAGGGATGAATTGTTTATAACCAAGTGCAGGTAAATGTTCTTTAATAAGACTGAGTTTGAATGTACAAGTACATGTATGCATGTGACAGGAGGATGACAGGTATATCAATTTGTCTACACTGAAACTTATCCTGATTAAACTGATTATCATCCCAAACTGGTTGTAAATTACTGTATATATCTGAAGCAACATGAATGTTCTTTGTGACATGTGTTACAGCTCATATGCATTTGTCAGTGTAACTGGTGAAGAATTTCTTGGCATCTAAAACCTGATTTGCATGAAATCTCATTTACTATATGGTATTGGCATGTAACTTTTAGACTGAGGTGATATTTTTACAAATGCATGCACTGAAGACATTCATATTTCTTCACTGCTCTTGTACATGGAACAACAGATTTGTGTTTCTAGAAAGTGGAACACTGATGACATTAATGTTCATCCATGGTTGGTTTTACATCTATAAGAATACTGTAGAACATCTGTAAACATGATGTGTTTGTTCCTGAACATATCTTGAAGTTAAACACTTTTTGTCCTAAACACTATATGGGAGCTGCATTGAGTAAATGGAGATGTACAGTGGAAGGGTGTGCTATCTCACTGTAACTGCTCACTTCACAATGGTTAGCAAGGCATTGTGACATATCATGGTGGCAATATCCCACAGGAAGGCAATATTGTGACTATCCTGCTAGAGCCAGCTGGGGAAGTACTGGTAAGTGATAATACCACAGTGTATGCTTAGTGGTCCATACATCAGCTGAGCTGTTCAGGATGTCTGTTATTTAAAGTTACCTTTCATGATTGGCAGTTGTTGTTGCTTGTTGTTCAAGTTCATGTTCATGGGTCATTTTCATGAAATTTATTAAATTGTGCTCTGTTTGTCATGTTTCATTGTTGGCAGCTGAAAACTGTGGAAATGCACAGGTACATCCCTGTATTTGTATATATAGTCTGAGAGTGTGTTACACCTCCTGATTTTAAGTGATTCATTCATTTAACTCCTGACTTGTGAAGATATGGTGTAATAGGCCATCTCATATCCAACACCAAGCTCTATGCAGGATTAAAGTGGCCTAGGCTAGAATATACCCTGGGTGTACAATGGCCAAGGCCAATTCATACCTCACATGACAGAATATAGCCCCCTGTATAGCCCAGCTAAGATATTCTCAGGTATATTATGACCTACACTAACTTGTACTCCAGGTTTAAATTGGCCTAGGCCATCGTATCGTATCCATACCCTCACACCGGTCAGAAGATTATACCCACATGACATCAGAGGTGCTTATTAGACAGAATTATCACTTCAACTAGGAAATCACTATCAGTACAAAGTGAAGTTCACAACTACGCTTGCCAGTATTGTTCACACATTAAGGAGGTTGGATACAAATAGTCAAGAAGTTGCTAACTTTGGTATCATTTTGTAGAAAAATGTAATTATGTAATAAATATTGCAAGTCAACAGGCATTGGCTTGACAAGTGGCACCCCTTTGTGGCACCGAATTTAAAAAATGATATGTCAATGAAAGTTCTCTTAAATATAAGTTGTTTACTTTATGATGCAACTTGTGTTGTTTTTTTTTCAGAAACATATTTTCAAAATTGAAATGAAATAAAGCAGGAAAATCATTTTTCAAGGCAGTATGTAGGATTTGACACATAATTAACTTCTAAGAAACTGGAAAGTAAAAACATATTGATTAATCAATGAAAAATCCCAAATTTTTATTGTAAGAGGATGTTTGTTTAAAGTGATTCCTTACATAGTAAATTCATATTAGATTAATATTCAAAACTAAAAAAATATGTTACTTGAGGGCATCAGCATTGTCTCAGATTTAAACAGAATACCCAAGTTAAATTTGATAAGGAAAGATAATGCTTGCCCAGGTTTACCTCAGGAATAAATGCTTGTGTGGCCAAAATATACTATCCAAAAGAAAGAAATGCATAGATGAGAAAATGTGTTGCAAAAATGTTGTATTTTCAAACGGGAATAACTCGTCCATAAATAGACTTTAGAACATGAAATGTTACACCAGATTAGAAGAATTAAGGTACTGTCTATAGAACTAAGTGAATAGACTTCAGAGCATGAAATGTTACATCAGATTAGAAGAAGGTACTGTCTATAGAACTAAGTGAATAGACTTCAGAACATGAAATGTTACACCAGATTAGAAGAAGGTACTGTCTATAGAACTAAGTGAATAGACTTCAGAACATGAAATGTTACACCAGTTTAGAAGAAGGTACTGTCTATAGAACTAAGTGAATAGACTTCAGAGCATGAAATGTTACACCAGATTAGAAGAAGGTACTGTCTATAGAACTAAGTGAATAGACTTCAGAGCATGAAATGTTACACCAGATTAGAAGAAGGTACTGTCTATAGAACTAAGTGAATAGACTTCAGAGCATGAAATGTTACACCAGATTAGAAGAAGGTACTGTCTATAGAACTAAGTGAATAGACTTCAGAGCATGAAATGTTACACCAGATTAGAAGAAGGTACTGTCTATAGAACTAAGTGAATAGACTTCAGAGCATGAAATGTTACACCAGATTAGAAGAATTAAGGTACTGTCTATAGAACTAAGTGAATGGACTTTAGAGCATGAAATGTTACACCAGATTAGAAGAAGGTACTGTCTATAGAACTAAGTGAATAGACTTCAGAGCATGAAATGTTACACCAGATTAGACGAAGGTACTGTCTATAGAACTAAGTGAATAGACTTCAGAGCATGAAATGTTACACCAGTGTAGAAGAAGGTACTGTCTATAGAACTAAGGGAATACTTTCTGATAATGGAGACACTGTGCGTGATGGTGATGACGTAGCACGACCCCAACATCGGGCTTCCTGGCTCTCAGACCAATGTCTTTCAACCTTTTCCATGCTGTTTGATCGGATATCTTCCCAAATCAAGGCACCATGACTGCTGTGCTCTCACCCATGGCTGTACGGTCACGCAACTGTAGTACCCGGATTTACCAATCTTGGACTGCAGCGGTACCTCGAGGTCTACCTGTAGACAGTCAGTTGTTATAACCTGTTTGGTTGCAGCGGATTGCAAGCCATAATATCTTGCTGAGACTAACATTCAGACATCTGGCAACAGAAGATTGGTAGTCTCCAGCATGCATTCTTTCAATGGCTATGTTCTGTGGCGCAGATTCAAGACATGACATAGTGATTTCACCATGAACCTCTTTCAAAACGAATGCAAATTTATGAAAGTAATCAGGACATTTTGTTGCCAGACAGTGAATGTCCTTTGCTGCACAATTTTCTTCTGTTTTATGATTTTCAGCTGTCTATCTTGATAATCGGAAATGCAAATATGTTTGTTCACTGTTCACATGACTGTGAAATAATAGTTCCGTTTTAACAGTTTACAGAAGATTATATAAACATTCATCCAAATTCAGTGACAGGTTTGCTAAAATGTATCAGCTGTTAGCAGTGGCCGAGTGAACCATTCATTATGCATTTTAAAAACAGAGACATGTCAGACATGGAGATCTTTGAATGGGTTCCCATGATTACATTAACCTGATAAACAGGGCTGCCAAATCATAAAGTGTCATACCTTGCTTACATGAAGTTACTTTTAGTTTAAAAAAATGTCTTACCCACATGTACTGTTAAGAATAATATTTAATTTGGTTTTTAACGGTAGTCTGATCTGGGGTTTGTTTTGAACGGACGTTACTGCCACTAATGATCCCGATTTTAAGTGGTCCTGACTGGTAATTTATCCAGGTGGCTGAGGTCAAAAACACATGGCTGCTGTCATTGCAGTTATTGTCTTGAGGAGCTACAAGGGGCCAAGAAAATTTGTAAGTAGTTGATGAATATTAATTATATTGATGGACATTTTTTAGAGGGCCACGAAGTAAAGTTTGGTGAATTTATGTGAGTTTGGAACACAGTCAGCTTTCTCATGTCACGAATGTGGGTTTGTGGGTTCTAGTTTTGTTATGTTGCCATTGTACATGGAGTTAATGCCAGCAAGTAAGATATTCATGTAGGATTCAAAACTATTTAGCTGTGTCCAAATAAGGTTTATGTTTCATTTAAACAGTTTGAACCGTATGAACATATGAAGGTAAAGTCAATGCTGCGGACAATAAATGAGGTCAAGATAAAGGCCAGACTATGTTTTTACTTCTGCAATATGTACAACCAATCAAGTTTGTAGTATTTCTCCAATACTGATGGTCAAACACATGTTCTTGTCAGGAACCAACATCTGTCAAACACATGGCAGACCATTACATTCACATTACCAAACATTGCTTGTTTTGTTCAGAAAATGAACAAGAAAGTGAGTGAGTATGGGAATGTTGTATGGAGAAAAAAGTCAACACAGTGGTAGATTTTATGAATACTCCAGCAACACCACAGTGTGGACACAAGAAATGGGCTTCACCCACACTTTACAATAAAATTCCACACTAGGTGTTATCGGTGAACACTTTCATCACTTGTCAATAGAGCTGGAGAGCCTTGTAAATAGAGCTGGAGAGCCTTGTAAATAGAGCTGGAGAGCCTTGTCAATACAGCTGGAGAGCCTTGTCAGAGTTGGAGAGCCTAGTCAATAGAGCTGGAGAGCCTTGTCAATAGAGCTGGAGAGCCTTGTAAATAGAGCTGGAGAGCCTTGTCAATACAGCTGGAGAGCCTTGTCAGTAGAGCTGGAGAGCCTTGTGAATACCGCTGGAGAGCCTTGTCAATACAGCTGGAGAGGCTTGTCAATAGAGCTGGAGAGCCTTGTGAATACCGCTGGAGAGGCTTGTCAATACCGCTGGAGAGCCTTGTCAATACAGCTGGAGAGCCTTGTCAGTAGAGCTGGAGAGCCTTGTGAATACCGCTGGAGAGCCTTGTCAATACAGCTGGAGAGGCTTGTCAATACAGTTGGAGATCCTTGTCAATACAGCTGGAGAGCCTTGTCAATACAGCTGGAGAGCCTTGTCAGTAGAGCTGGAGAGCCTTGTCAATAGAGCTGGAGAGCCTTGTAAATAGAGCTGGAGAGCCTTGTCAATACAGCTGGAGAGCCTTGTCAGTAGAGCTGGAGAGCCTTGTCAATACAGCTGGAGAGTCTTGTCAATACAGTTGGAGATCCTTGTCAGTAGAGCTGGAGAGCCTTGTGAATACTGCTGGAGAGCCTTGTCAATACAGCTGGAGAGCCTTGTCAATACAGTTGGAGAGCCTTGTCAGTAGAGCTGGAGAGCCTTGTCAATACAGCTGGAGAGCCTTGTCAATACAGCTGGAGATCCTTGTCAGTAGAGCTGGAGAGCCTTGTGAATACCGCTGGAGAGCCTTGTCAATACAGCTGGAGAGCCTTGTCAATACAGTTGGAGAGCCTTGTCAATAGAGCTGGATAGCCTTGTCAATAGAGCTGGAGAGCCTTGTCAATACAGCTGGAGAGCCTTGTCAATACAGTTGGAGAGCCTTGTCAGTAGAGCTGGAGAGCCTTGTGAATACCGCTGGAGAGCCTTGTCAATACAGTTGGAGATCCTTGTCAGTTGAGCTGGAGAGCCTTGTCAATACAGCTGGAGAGCCTTGTCAATAGAGCTGGAGAGTTTTTGTAAGAGTTGGAGAGCCTTGTCAATACAGCTGGAGAGCCTTGTCAATAAGGATGGAGAGCCTTGTCAGTAGAGCTGGAGAGCCTTGTCAATACAGCTGAAGTTACTTGTCAATACAGTTGGAGAGCCTTGTCAATAGAGCTGGAGAGCCTTGTCAATGAAGCTGGAGTACCTTGTCAATACATCTGTGTATTTTCTGTATATTTTGTTATTAATTCAGTAATGATTATCATTGGGTCACAGTGTTTAGTGTTTTGAATAATAATTATAATGGGTCACATTTCATATAATAGACGATCCGCATTTTTAGGATTTTGGCAGTCCGTGAATTATCTGCCCTTGACTTCCTGTTTGTTTTCTTCCGGGAGACTGTTTCAAGGGAATTCTACAGTTTTGTCAATCTCTATAAGTGCTTGCACTTTCGGGAAACGACTGAATATGTATATATAAAGGCTAGTTGCCCTGTTGTGAGCAACACAGATGCACAGACATTCACTGGAGTTACATCGCCAACATATCCGTCAACGCCTGAAACTGCTGTCAGATCGCTCGCTGTGTTTTCATTCTACATAACTGTTTCTCCCTTGTACTAAGACTTTGGTGAGTTTGCTATATTATTTTTTGTGACCCATTGCCTTAGATTTTGTCTCACTTGTATTGTATTCGCAATTGATATTGTGATATAATGACTTGTGACTTTGTATAACTTGCTCTCATTCCTTAATAGATTATCTGAATATTTTAAACTTGTCTTTGTTCTGTTTTGCTGGTTCCCGACGGGGCTTCTTACATAGTTTGTCACATTAAATTCTTAACCGTAACAAAATTGGTGGCTCGTCTGTGATAGAATTCATTTAACATTTAAGACTGTTTGTACAATTTATTTCAAATTTCTGCAGTTTTGCAACAAGTTAATTGTGGAACCAGGAAAATGGTGTTTGAACTTGAGAAATTTGTATTGTCCCCTGACTCTGAGACAATTAGTTAGTTCAGGAAATCAGATTTATTGCAAATTTCTTCACATCTCAAAACTGATGCCAAACCTGCAATGAGGAAATTTCAGATTTTGAAAATTGTGTTGAATCACTATATTGATAAGGGAAATTTTGAAGATGATGTTTTGGAAATAGTGCCAGAGGAAGGTTCAGATCAGTTAGAAATAAAGAAACTTGAAATTCAGTTTCAAATTCAAAAAGTGGAAAATGTAGGAAACATGAAGAATTGAAAAGGATGGAATTGAAGTTTGAAATGGAGAAAGAAATACAATTGAAGAAATTGCAAGTTGATAGGGAAATTGCTCTGAAAAAACTTGAAAATCCCTCTCAACCCTCAGATTCTTCCTCATTTGACATTGCAAAGCATGCTAGGCTTGTACCCCCTTTTAATGAGAAAGAAGTAGACAAAATTTTCTACATTTTGAGAAAGTAGCTGAAAATCTCAAGTGTCCTAGGGAGTCACGGACTGTGTCACTGCAAACTGTTTCGAATGGTAAAGCTCAGGATCCTTATTCAGCCTTGTCACTACAACAAAGCTCAGATTATGATCTTGTCAAGAGTACACTTTTGAAAGCTTATAAGTTAGTGCATGAGGCTTATCGTCAGACATTCAGAAATGCTCACAAAAGGGACAATGAGACTTTTGTAGAGATTGCTAGAGAAAAGGAAACATTGTTTGACAGGTAGTGTGGGTCTATGGAGGTCAAAGATTTTGATGGTTTGAGGCAGTTAGTGTTGATGGAAGATTTCAAGCAGAGTGTTCACCTTAAAACTTATTTGGATGAACAAAAGGTTGACAACTTGCATAAGGCAGCAATGTTGGCAGACGATTATTGTTTGACTCACAAGAGTTCTTTTAGGTCTCCAGGTAATGCAAAGTTTTCTGGCCAAAAGGGCCTTTCCCCAGTTAAGACTTCAGGACATGCATGTTACAGTGGTGTTAGAACAGGTTCAAATTCTAGTGGCAAGCAGTCACATACTTTTCAGTCTAAGCCTAAGACTACCAGTGGTTCTGATCTTGTTTGTGCATATTGTAAGAAGCCAGGTCATTTGATTTCTGCATGTTACAAACTCCAGTTTAGAAATCAGGCTACGGGTTCCCAAATGCTTTTGTGTCCATCACACCTAAGCCTTTCTTTCCAGGTGGTCGTTTTAAACAAAAGAGATTGTGTCATGTCAACATGATTAAGAAATATCATGACAGGTTAGAAACCAAACATGTCAATTGTATTGCCACACTCTCCCAAGTTACTGACTGTACTAAAGACAATTGTGAAAATGTTGACAACATTGATGACTGTGTTAGCAGTGTGAAGTTTGATGATCTCAGTGATAATGTTTCACCAAAGTTGAGAAATTCTGATGTGTTAGCTCACCTTGATGAGAAACTATCACATTTATCCCCTGAGCATAAAGTTCAAATGTCAGATTTGATTCATGAATTCTCTCACGTATTTCCTGATGTGCCTGGTCAAACTGATGTTGTTAGCCATGATATAGATGTAGGCGATGCTGTGCCTATAAAACAACACCCTTATCAGATGAATCCAGTGAAGCGTGAAATTCTACGGAAAGAGGGGAAATACATGCTGGACAATGACATTATTGAACCCAGTGACAATCCGTGGAATTCATCATGTGTTCTTGTGTCGAAAAGTGGAGGTGGTTGGTGCTGCTGTGCTGACATGAAACTGATTCGTATCCTATCCCGAGGGTGGACGATTGCATTGATCGTATTGGTCAAATGAAGTATATATGTAAGTTTGACTTACTGAAGGGCTTCTAGCAGATTCCTCTCACAGATTGTGCATAGGAAATATCAGCATTAGCTACACCAGGTGCACTCAATCAGTTCAAGGTGATGCCGTTTGGTCTGAAGAACTCTCCAGCGACGTTCCAGAGACTCGTCAACAATGTCACCTCAGGTTTTGATCATGTCGAGGATTACTTGGATGATGTCATAGATTACCACATGGAGTGGGATGACCATCTGAAAAGGACTCGTGCTTTCTTCGAAAGACTGTCTGAGGCAAAGTTAACTGTGAATCTCGCCAAGTGTGAATTTGGGAAGGCCCAAGTTGAATTTTTAGGGCATGTTGTAGGGCACAGCCAGGTAAAGCCAGTTTATGCTAAAGTTGAGGCAATTGTACATTTTCCAGTACCTCAATCAAAGAGAGAACTCATGAGATTCTTGGGTATGGCTGGCTATTACAGAAAGTTTTGTCAAAACTTCTCAGATGTTGTATTTCCACTTACTAACCTTTCGGGGAAAAAGGTAAAATTTCAGTGGGATAGCAGTTGTCAGACTGCATTTGAAAAAGTCCAAGCCATACTCATGAATTCTCCAGTATTACAGGCACCAAATTTTGAGAAAGCATAAGTTGCAAACAGATGCAAGTGATGTTGGTGCAGGTGCTGTCCTGATTCAAGAGGATGATTCAGGAATTGAAAATCCAGTTTCAAAGAAATTTGACAAGCACCAAAGAAATTATTCTACCATTGAGAAAGAGACATTAGGTCTTTTGTTTGCTTTACAGCATTTTGAAGTGTACCTTGGTACCACCACTTTGGCAATTGAAGTTTTTACTGATCACAATCCCTTGACTTTTCTTCACAAAATGAAAAACAAGAATCAAAGACTTATGAGGTGGAGTTTGACCTTGCAAGGGTTCAGTCTTGTGATCAAACACATTAAAGGTAAAGACAATGTTTGTGCTGATGCGCTTTCCAGGGTATGAGTGTATGAGCGAGTGAGTGAGTGAGTTGAGTTTTACGCCGCACTTAGCAATATTCCAGTATGATGACCTGATGATGCTGTATGTATACATCTGTATTTTGTCATAGTAATTCTGCAAGAAGTTTCTCATATTACTCATAGTATTACATGTCATGGTGTTATGCTATTTATTATTGCTATGATCCCAACAGAAAGTTTCTGCGAAACTTTCTTTTCCTCAAGGGGGAGAGTGTTATAAGTGTGTATTTTCTGTAAATTTTGTTATTAATTCAGTAATAATTATTATTGGGTCACAATGTTTAGTGTTTTGAAAAATAAATATGGTGGGTCGCATTTTGTGTGATAGATGATCCGCATTTTTAGGATTCAGGTTTTCCGGGAATTATCACACTGCGGCGAAGCGATGACTTAGCATAACATGGCTCGCCACATGGAATTCTGGGTAGGAGAGTGGGGAATCATCTGCCCTTGACTTCCTGTTTGTATGTTTCTAAGAGACATTGTTTCGAGGCCATTCTACAGTGTTGGTGATGGCCGTAGATGCTCATACTTTCGAGAAATGACTGAATATGCATATATAAAGGCTAGTTGTCGTGTTGTGAGCAACACAGTTTCTCACATTCATTCACTGGAGTTACATTGCTCTCTTTGTCTAAATAATACAGAATTTGAATGTTCACGACTTGTCTTTTTCTGTTTTGCTGGTTGACAGGGGATATCTTACACAGTTTCTCACGGTAAATTCTTAACCGTGAACACCATGTTAAACATAATGGTATGTAGTAGTAAAGTCATTAAGTTGGCATACACACATACCTTTATGTCTGTCGAAAAGAGTCCACCAAACAAGTAATGCCATTGGCTAACCAACAATGAATGTGTCAATATAATTATGGCATTTAGCTACCACTATAAAAACCCAGGAGGGATTACAGATGGTTGTTGCTAAAAGAGTTGGGCAAGCCGTCAATGATCTAGGTAGAAAGTTTAGCAAACTAGTAGGCTTACATGAAAATATTGGCTTTTTAAGCACATGATTTGTGCCTAACAAGATAATGTTTGTAGTTCAGAAACAGAGGCATCCAGTACACCCCATTCTTTAACATATTTTCAAATATTACAAGGTTAACTTTAAAACAACTTTAAAACAACACAAGTTTAAAATCCACCAATGTTCACATATCATTAACATTGAACATGGCAGTAAATATAAAGAGGCATGAAAACTGGGAACATATTGCATCATAAAAAAATCAGAATGTATTTCAGTTACATGATATCAATGTAATGTTTTTCACCAAAATCTTCACAGAACAGGGTACTTGTTGTAAAGACAAAGGCACATGCCATATTTGATCATGCATGCTTGAATTTCTTTTCTTAGAACCTGTGTTGACTTGTGATATGGATATTTTACTGAAACAGTTCTGCAAGACTAATGAAGAAAAATCTCAATAAATCTTGTGTAGTAAGCATAAAAGAAACAACACTGTTTCACTGGACTGCACATCCTGTTTATTAATCATTACCTTTGTAATCTGGTATTTGGTTATGAACTCATGATAGGAAGCTACATTTCACAAAAAGGCCAACAGAAACAAAATATGGAAACATCTGGAGCAGATAAAACTCATAACTGTATATTTTAAGAAGGGTTGATTTTCTTTTTTTTTCTAAAACTTACAGCATACTTATTAGATAGTAAGACATAGCATCACATATCAGACTTCTGCATATATCATGAATTTAATTTTTCACAACTTTCTTATTTCTGGCAAAGGGAAACAGTTTAAAATGCTTTCCAAGTAGACATGCAGACAACACATGATTGCAGTTATGTGCAGCATTATTCAAGAAGAAACAATCACAAAAGTAATTTTTAATAAGAGCAACAGTCAAGTTCATGAAATATGGTATACCTTTACTATCCCAATGTTTACCACATGCAGCATACACTAATAATAAACCATCAGGCTCTCTCAAATCATAAATGTAGTCCATCAAAGTAACCATCATCACTTGTACTGTCATGTATAGTGATGTGAACACCTGTTCCTAGAAATTCGTCAGCATCAAATTCTGTTCATTTGCATTCTGGTTAACTACTTCATTGCTGTTTTTTTCACATCCATCAGAATAGATGCAATTGATACTTATACCCCAACACCCCAACATACATCTGTGGCTGCTCTGAAGTACAAATGGATATGTATTGTTTTTATGATGTATAAACAATCCGCGCAGCAATCAGAGCTCACTTATGTATGTGACAATGGTAAAATATGGCAACAGTACCAGTGACCTGATAGCACTTCCTAATGCTCATCCTACAAAAACACAGCTCTTTTCATTGTTTTAAAATATCATAAAAATATTTGCATGTAGAAACAGGAACCTTTTGGAAATATTGCATTACGAAACAAATGACCATTTATGAAGAAAAAAGAATAGAAAAAGGGACTTTTCTTGACAGGGCAGAAAATATGTGATGGCAAGTTACTGGCATGCATGACATGTCCTGCTGGAGCACCAGTGCTACCTTGTTGACTTGAACATTAGCCACCCAGTTACAGTAAAGTTGTTAGAAAAGATGTGAAGAAGCACATTCTAATCCTCTTGATTTGATGACTGATTGTCAATATGAGGAGAAAACTGACAGAGGATGTCTGTACAAGGGATGTTTACATTAGGTACTGATGTGGTAGCCACTGGTGGTTCATACAACTGCAGCAATCAGTACCTCAGAACTGTGACAGTGAAACTGCTTGTCATGGTGACATAATTTTTCTCTATACATGGGAATTACTTGTAGTTTCAGAGGTTTTTAACTATTTCTATTTGTCATACTCCCTTGACCAGAAATGGAATATTGCCCTTAACACCTACACTTTATGGAATTTTGAAGATGTTCTCGAAGCTTATTACAGTAAACAGCATTTCATACTTGTGAACAAGTTGTGACTCCACCTAGACATTAGTTCAAATTTTCAGAGATTTTTAACAATTTTATTTGTCACATGAGGTTCAACACATATCGAATAGAACCCTTAAAACCTACATTTTTAGAATTTGAAGATGTTCTCTGGGTTCAAGATAGCAAATTGCATTTCAAACTTCTGGTAACTTATCAATGTACTTGGTCAACAGTTCTATTTTTCAGAGATTTTTAACTATTTTATTCGTCACATGACCTTGACAACAAATAGGATAGCACCTTTAAAATCTACAGTTTATGGAATTTGAAGACGTTCTCTGGGCTCATGATAGCAAATTGCATTTCAAACTTGTGATAAACTTCTCAATGTACTTGGTCAACAGTTCTAATTTTCAGAGATTTTTAACTACTTTATTCGTCTCATGACAGTGACCACAAATGAAGAGCACCCTTAAAACCTACATTTTTGAAATTTGAAGATATTCTCTGGGCTCATGATAGAAAATTGCATTTCAAACTTGTGATTGACTTGTCAATGTACTTGGTCAATAGTTCCAATTTTCAGCGATTTATAGCTATTTTATTCGTCACATGACCTTGACCACAAATAGAATAACGCCTTTAAAATCTACGGTTTATGGAATTTGAAGATGTTCCCTCAGCTCATGCTAGCAAATTACATTTCAAACTTGTGGTTAACTTCTCAATGTACCTAGTCAACAGTTCTAATTTTAAGAGACTTTTAACTACTTTATTCGTCATATGACGTTGACCACAAATGGAATAAAAGCTTTAAAATCTACAGTTTATGGAATTTGAAGACGTTCTCTGGGTTCAAGATAGCAAATTACATTTCAAACTTGTGGTAACTTCTCAATGTACGTGGTCAATAGTTCTAATTTTCAAAGATTTTTAACTATTTTATTGATCACATGACCTTAACAACAAATGGAATAGCACACTTGAAACCTACATTTTTGGAATTTGAAGATATTCTCTGGGCTCATGATAGCAAACTGCATTTCAAACTTGTGATTAACTTCTCAATGTACTTGGTCAATAGTTCTAATTTTCAGAGATTTATAACTATTTTATTGATCACATGAAATGGAATAAGTTTTTAAAAGTTTTTTAACTACATGCAATTTATGTCCCACACTGTTCCTGCTATATAATATGATCACTAAGACTGATCACATGTTGACCACTTTGCATGAGGATTTATTCATGGGGATCTATTTTTCCCTATAAATCAGGCAGCAGCTGCATGACATTAGCAAATGGGTACATCAATTATTCTAACTAAATGCTAAAACTAGAAATTCAACAGTGCCGCTGCATTCAGTTCATAATGCTTCATTTGAGAGAGCAAGAGTAGACATCAACTGAATTCCAAGCTGTCTGCAAATTGTTGATCTAGACTTGGGGAGCAACACAACATGGGGTGAATGGTGAACAACCTGTGAGCATATGAAGTTAGTTATTAGTAAAGGTTTGTTTTTAATGTCAAGATAATCTAAAGGGAGCAAAATATAAGAAAAAGATAATGGAATTAAACATACAACATAAAAATGCCATATTGGACAATTATGGCTAAAATCTAACATGAATACACAAAGTTCTATATATACACTACATAAAATTGCCAAAAGCAGCATACATGTTAAGGTGTCATGGCAGAAACCTTTGAACTGTCAAATACATTTATTCACTGAATGTAAAAATGGCAAATATCATTAGCAATGCCACTACAGGGCTGAGGGAATTGTTTGGTTGTTACTATGGTATATAGTATTGGTACTATGGGATAACAGAAAGGGGCGCATATGCTGCCTCACCAGTGGAAACTTGAAAGTCAAATACATCTTTTCTGTGTATCTGTCTCCGCAATAATTACATCAACAATAATTTCCTTTACATCAGGCATCAGGAAGACGCTTCTGCATCTGTGACCATAACCTTATACATGACCTTAACAAATCATGTTTGATATCTGATATTTTTGGCTGAGTCCCATCTGGGACTTGAACCCGCACCCTCAGAGTCCTGCACCTAATCGCCAGCATACAAAGTCAGCTGTCTAGACTGATCAGCCACAACGACTTCCTTACTTTTCTTTCTTGAAGGTCGTGCCTGAAATGTATCATCATCAATCACTAGTCTCAATTGTACTTCAAATGTTTTTGTTTATTTGATGTTGTTGTTATTAAATGCCACACTCAACAATATCTAAGCTATGTCGATAAATAATGTTGTGTTTACCATTCTTTTTTATCTCACATTATGTGATTAATGTTAATAATGTCATAAAATTTATTGAAAATGAACACAAGTCAAGTTATTAACAAACATATTCAGTGCAAAAGTCACAGATGCTCATCCACATTTATTGACATGTTCATGTACCATGTCTGGCTTAGCTATGGATATGAAAAAGTACATGTTAGGTTCAGACATAATATTCAATATAAATTGAATCATGGTGAAGTCGTTTATACTCTTATATAAACGCAATTTTTTGTGTGCTTAATGGGCACTTTAAATAAAATTCAATATTTGTTGAGTTTGAATGAAAAGAAACATTGTCAAAAACAGCAAAAAACAAGGGTGTTGAAACATACCAGCACCAAGTTTGATTCAAACTCCCAAACACAACAGCCTAGTGCATGAAGAAGACAGACTTTCTTATAATGCACAGGTAATGGCATCAGGGCACTGGCAGTATATTTAGTGATAACATTTTTCTTTCTCAACCTATATAATGTGTTGACTAAAGAAGAATGACTGTGAATCATATGTCCATGACAGTTCTGGTTCTAAACGTGTTCCAAATTAAACATGATTTGTACATTCCAAACGTTAGAACAAAAATAGATGAGCATGATGATTACTGTTGACTTCTGCACTCAAAATAATTTTAGCAAGCCTTAACTTACATAGCATGTGCATGTTGATGCTGCTGCCTAACCTACATTGTTGGACACTCACCAAAATGTGTCTGTGATCCAATGAACCAGCCTACAGAATGTCTATTTGTCTTGCTGGATGCTGGATTCAGATATCATTGCTTCCAAAAAATATGAATATAAAAATCCTTTACATCTAACCTGTAATACAAAAAAAGAAGAATAGTTACTGGGGGTGTTGTGGGTGAGCTGAATAAGGTGCCAGGCTAGTGACCCAGTGAGGTTGAGGTGTCAGGATCGAGCCCACTTGTGGTCAGGTGTGAAAAACCTTGGAGTCATTTTTGTGTGCAGACTATTTCAGTGTTGTCACAACCTCTAATGTACAGTGCACAACCCTGTGCACTTAAAAGAACCCACAAATCCGTTTGCATATGACCAGATGGTGTCCACATGAATACTGGCAAACTCCTACTTGCGGGTACAGCAACATGCAGGGAACTTATTATGAAGTACTGTGACCATGTGTCCCAGTCCACCTAGCCGTGAATGGGTACCTTGTAAGGATGGGAGAGTCACAATAAAACTTGGTGCGCCTAGTGGCAGCATGAGTTGCATACTCCCCAGGGAGTGAAGATTGATAATACAATGTGCTTTTGAGACTGACATCCAGTGATCATGGGAAACAATACCAGTGCCTCGAGCATGTACTAGTGTATGGATATGTGTGCTATATAAATATCCATATCATATCATATCATATCTCACTTTAGGTTAAACTTTAGCTTGACCAAATCATTTCCATGGAAAGCATGAAAAATATAAAAGTGTAAAATCTGTAAAAGGCACCACTTCAAGATGTGCCTCATAAATCTGCCAAGTTCTGTTGAAAGATACTGAATGGTTCTTGAGTTTTGCTTGTTTTTTTTTACACCTCCTGGCGTGATTGAAATAAATAAATAAATAAATAAATAAATAAATAAATAAATAAATAAATAAATAAATAAATAAAGAAAGAAAGAAAGAAAGAAAGAAAGAAACAAACAAACAAGAGTCATCAGAAGATGACATATCCCACCACCCCCCTGCCCCCACATGTTTGAAAGGACTCATCATCTGACAGTTACTTATTGTTTTTCTTTTTAGACTAAGTTTGAACTATTTGCATGGAAATCATGAAAAATATAAATGCCATATATCTGTAATCAGCAAAGTCACCAAGTCACCATCTGTTGAAAGATATGAAATGGTTTCTTCGAGTTGTGCTCAGGGAACGAAGCCCATCCCTCCTTTTTGAGACTAAGTCCGAAACGTTTCCATGGAAAACCAAGAAAATCATAAACCACAAAATTCTGTAAATAGCAAAAGGCACCATTTTAGGTTCTGACTGATATATCTACCAAGTATAGCAGGAAAATATTGAACAGTTTTTGAGTTCTGCTCCGGAAATGAACACATCCAACCATTTTACTAACACCAAAACGTTTCATGGAAAAACAAAAAACATGAAAATGACAAAAATCTCTGAATAGAAAACAGCACAACCTTAGGTTGAGATTACTGTATCTATCAATTTTGGTCTAACAATATTGTTCGCTTTTTGAGTTATGCTCCGGAAAACAAAATGATGACAGGCGGACTGACGGATGGACACACAAAGCATTGACTATTTCCCCCAGCATTACATATATTACCTAAATCCTTCAAATCCATTAAATCCTTCCACACTTTATTCATAACAATGGTCAAAACATACCAGATGTACACATACAACTTGTACACACGAAACTGTTATGTGCAAGATTACGCTTTCTCAGTAAAGTACATTCCAAATCTGTTTCGCTTCAGTCCCATCCATGATTTGAACAGACACTCTTCAATAAATCACCACCATACAAAGTCAGTGTTCTAAGCACCTCAGCTGTGAACATGGTTATATTGTCAGACTTTCACCACATTCAGTTAAATACATCCGTTATGGTGCTTGGTCAAAATTGTGTTATACATGCTCTGACACTGAACAAGAGTGTAAATGACATGACAACTAAATAAGAGTTCACACATGGTACTCTACAAAACAGCTTGCACAAGAAAATCATTTAAGTGATAAAAAGCTAGTTTTTCTTATTCAGTGTATTTTGCTGTTATCATCAGGTTATTATAACAAGTGAAACGGATACTTACAAGCAGTTGTGAAAATGACTTATTTGGGGCATGTAATTTTTGAAACTACTTAAGTCAGTAATGCCTTGTCTTCCTATTTGATGTTTCTATGTGAACTTATGAACCTTATGCAGCTGTCCTTAAACCTACAGAAAGGTCTGAACATAGACAAATCTGGAAACATCTCCACTAGTCAAATCTGTGATTCATGTTCTGTATATGTACGTCACTTCTCAGAAAAATACATAAGTCGTATGAAGATGGCAAATCCCCCTGGACCTCACATTATTGAAAGAAAAAAAACATCTGACAGTTACTTTATGTCCAACTTGAATTTTTTCAGACAAAGTCCAATCCATGGAAATCATGAAAAATATAAATGCCAAAAAGGCTGCAAATAGCATTAGGCACCACTTTGGGATTTGCCTCGTATATCTGCCATGTTCTGTTGAAAGATATTGAAAAGTTTCCGAGTTGTGCTCAGGAAACTAAGTCCACCCTTCCCTTTTGAGACAAAGTCTGAATTGTTTCCAGGAAAAAAAATGACATAAATCTATAAATAGCTAAAGACACTACCTCAGTGCCTGTTTGGTATATCTACCAATTTTCACTGAATGATATTGAACATTTTTTGAGTTAAGCTCTGAGAAGAAAATCATTTTGGACAACCAGACGGACAGACAGATGGGGTGTCGACTATAAATGGACAAAAGGGAACTGGATGAAACTTCAATACTTTTTCCTCTCCAACATATCAATAAAGAGGAGATTTGTTGCACTGAAGAGCTGTTAGAGACATATTATGTCTACCATAACCATCAGATAACAGTATTTCATAGATGCTTTGCAAAATGTATTTCTGCATTAATGAAAAATGTTTTACAATCATACAGATACCATGGGATTTTACTCATTTGTCACAAAAGAAGGGGGTCACTTGATAGTTCCAAGCGTAGGCATATTTCGAATATCAAATAGTGTTTAAACCTAAAAAACTAGTAACTACACAACTTCCTTTCATTGGTGAGTTGTTTGACTTCTACTGACACAGCAGAGTCTACTACATTAAAGGAATATGATTTTGATACTCATGACCTCATGTGATTGAGATAGTTTAAAATTGCATCAAGAACCCAACATTTCATACATAAGTCAGTTATTTAAAAAATGATGAAAATACAATCCTGATAACTTATGAAGTTTATTGGCTACTCTTCTCAAAGTGAAATAAAAAATCTCAGAAATACAAATCTAATGAATAAGGGTCACTGAGTCATTAAATTTGATAATGAGACACAGCCTGGACCAGCAGACTTACTAAACATTGCATGTACCTACATGTCCAGTTATCACAGCATCTACAAGGTGGTAGAGGATATCAGTGCAAAAGGATGGTGCTTGTTTAAATACTACCAACATTAGACTAACTTGGATGTGAAGACTTCTGATTATGCTGATTGTGCAAAGATACACTTCCCTAGTCACAAAAAGTCTTTTCTTTCTGCTGCCGATCATGGTTTTATATAAGATGGCAGAAGAGAATCATGACATTACAAATAGGTGTTTCCTCACAGTTTACCGCCATTTCAGAATTCATCATGTCATTTGTGAATTAATGTATGTTTGTAATATGATAAAATAACCTCAGATATATGGTTGTGTAACTAGGTGATTGATTTTTACAGTAGACTGATAGGGAATAGATGAAGCAATTAATCACTTTTGTGAACTTGAACTATTATATATGATATAGATTGTTAATATATTGATTGTGTGATATTGTCCTGACTAAGGTGGAAATTTTTCTTTTATGTTACATTCCATAATTTTCTTTTGCTGTTCTTTAGTGGTGTGAAAAACCATTGGAAACAAAGTAGAAATTGTTAATTTAATGACCCGAACTGTGCACACTGATACTGATGTATTGGCGATAACTGTTAGGTAGTGATAACCATTTGACAGCAAGTACATATGGTCTCAGACCACAATTATTTTGTTTCTTTGCTTTCTCAAGGGACATGCCGGTCCCCCAAAATTAAAATTGGAACTAGACTGCTCTCCTATTGCATGCTGACTAACCTGTGACTTGTCATGTTACCAGGAACACATCGGCATGGACTGACCATCTCAGTTTTGTCGTATCCACTGTCAACAATGGTCACCGGAAGTTTCAATCTGAAACACACTAAACAACCTTGAACTTGGGTCAAATCATGGATGGGTGGAGTCAATACCATGTGCAGATTGTGGACCAAAGGAACTGTCATTAAAGTTCAGTGTCTTTCATCTGATCTTTTATTAAAGCTATCACAAGTAACCCTGAAGAAAATGAACCCAGACAGAACAGCCCATTTAAACAAAACACTGTATTGTCCTATTTTCCTTCCGGGGCATGGTAAGCCTTAAGAAGGGAAATACCAGAGGCTGAACACAATGACCAAAGTTCCGCAGCAAATATAACATATACTGAGTCAAAAAAGAAACTTCACAAAATGTAATTTTAAAAAATAATGAATAATTTTTCTCTGATGATACATCTATACATCCGAAATGGGATCCCTATCTTTTGACTCTAGAAAAACATTAGCAAAACCCACTCAAATCCATCGATTCGTCATACATGTGGCGTTAAAGCCACATCAGGTTTTGCATGTGCAATCGATCATGTGATCTTTGCATCAAAGTTTTCTTTATTTCCACATTTTTGCATTGGCCTCAAGAATTGAAAAAAACACTTTTAAACCACAGTTCTAAGGGTACTTTAAATGCCACAACTGTGCAATGTGAATGTGCCGATGGCAACTTGTAAGCGGGAAGATTAGTTATTGACGTTGCAAGAGCAATGGGATGCAGCCGTCGTATTGTGCATGACTTGCTAGGTCGTCTACAACAACCTGGCACCACTTCTGATCGCAAAAGGTTGAGTTGTCCATGTGTGACGTCATGAGCAGAAGACCGTCAAATAGTCCTACATGACCTACGTGACAGATTTCTGCTGGCTACACGAACCAGGGCTGAGATGTTTAGATGTTGACTGTCCTCACAGACCATTTGAAATCATTTGCGGGCTGCCAGTCTCCATTCTTGATGTCCATATTGTGACTTGACATTCTGTATACCCATGTTTTGGAACGGGGATGTAGCCAAATGGAACTGATTGTGGCACTGTCAGTGTATCTCGTACATCACCCAGATCTCAGCAATGAAATAATAACAATTTAACCATCTTGCCATCTCTTGTTCTTTTATAGTGCCCTGAAGAAAGAATGTTTCTTTTTTGACTCAGTATACTTGAAAACTTGTCTGCACACATTCTGCAGAAGTCGTCAGATTAGAAAAGAAGCAACTAAATATTAAAAATTAGTTTTAATTACTGCATGGATCCACATTTCAAGAATACAAAAGTCTTACACAAAATCATCAAATCACAGCTGTCAGATGAGTCAGTCAGCACAGAAGAGTCAAGAATAGGCAGAGCAAAAAGAAGATGCATTTCATTTCCTACCAGTCCTCTTGGTTGCTTATGGCTGGATGAAACTATCCTGGGGCTGTTGGCTGCAGGTCAAAGTTACACACTGACTGTCTGCCTGACATGCCAATAAAGTGGCCAACGTGGGCAGAGATGAGAGAGAAAATGAATGAAATGATGAGTCAAGAGGGGATTTACATGGTGAAAGGGATGAGGTGGGGCATCTGCACCAGACAAAAGCAACCATGAGGGTGCAGCGATGGGCCTGAAGCACTGAGGGTGCGGCCATTGGTTACTGAAATGGGAGAGAGAGTGAATCAAATATTTGGACTACAGAAGGCTGTACAGGCTCAAAGTAATCTGGGGCAGCCTCTGCACCAGCCACAATGACAAAATGAGGGGACAAGTAGAGGCCAAGACTTTATGCGGGACTTAAGACCCATTTGGGATTTAAGGACTGCTATAGCTGCCCTTAAGACCTGAAAAGGCTTTAAGTCACGAATGGTCCTTTTCTCAAAAGGTAGGGCAAAATGAAGATGCATTTCATTTCCTACCAATCTTTTGGGGTGCCTTGGGCTGGATGGTGCTCCCATGAGCAGCTGCCACAACCTGTCCGCTGCCCACTGACTGTAAATTCAGCAATATATTTACTCACTCACATGACACATCCTCTCGTGGCCACTGCCTGTAGTCAACTACTTGTCCCCTTCAATAAGTCTAGTCCACTCTGTCCAGTCAAAGCCAATCAGTATCCAAGCCCATCCATTGTGTTTGTATTACAGTCCAGGTGCTATCATGTGAGTTGCTTCTAGTAGCCTCAGCATCAAACTTAACTTGTATCAAATTCCCTCTTTTCTTTCTTTTAGTCATTTTTTTTTTAAACTGAAAAGATCAAATTCCACTTTATCTACATGGATGTTGATGTCTTTATATACAAGTTCAGGGACATGAAGGTAGGAGTCCGAGTCCCATATAAGTACAATAAATCTCTTTTTGTAATTTTGGAATCTGATTAAAACTTTGTACAGGTTTAAAATCCAGATTTCCTGTCACAGCAGAGCTTCAAAGCTGCCCGTCACAGAGGACTTGAAGCAGCCTTGCTGGTGATGTCCCTCTCTTGGTCAAACAGTCTGAGAGCTGATGTTTTGTGTCCACCCACTGTATTCTTTTGATTAAGCCGCTGTCCCTCATCTCTTTGATTGAACTTATCTCCATCCTTAGTCTTTTCTCTGTTGGCATGTTGGTAGACTTCAGATTGTCGTAGAGAGACTGGCAGTCAGTTATAGCCACCAGTGGGAGCATTAGTGGGGTTGCTTTGCCACTCTTTATCTCTGTGTATAGTGAGGATATGAATATACCCATATCAACACCATCTGCCATAGCTAATGTCTCTGCTGCAATGGTGCTTCGGACCACCCGTCTGACCTTTTTTGAGTTCCAACAGATCGGCATCAACTCTTCTTTGAGATTGGAAATAAAAATGATGTAGGCCCCTTGACTACCTCCATCTGAGAGATTGCCAAAACTTGCATCACTGAAAACAAGAAGCTCCATCTCTGAACCTGATAGTTGTTGATATGTTAAGCTCACTTTTTCTACCTTGATTTGTTTGATGACTTTGTTTATTTCCATCAGATGTTCAATTTTTGCATGCTTGTAGCGGGATGACAATCTTGAAGCTTGATATAAAACATCAGGTCGACTCTGTCTAGCAATCCACAATATTTGGCCTACTTTTGATCTGCACAAGGCCCTCTCCTCTTCATTCAAAACCTCTTCCTTCTTCATGGCTCTTGATTTCTCCACATCAATGAATGACAAGTTGTCTGCATAGGTCTGTTGGCTGAGTCTTATTTTGTTCTCTTCACATACCACTTCAATTCCCACATACTGGAAAATCTGACTCTGCTCCTTTCCAACGTTGAATTGTTCATGGACTGCTGGAATAATGTTAGCTTGAAATTCTTTATTTCCACTCCAAATAAAATCATCAACATGGCATGCCAGCAAGCCAGTCAGTGTACCATCATCTATATGCCATTGGAAAACTGCAGGATCTAATTTAGAGACTTATCCATTAAGACTTGTGAACACTTGCTTCACTCTGTCATACCATTTACGAGATGCATCTCCTAATCCATATACACATTTCTTCAGTTTCCAGACCTTGTCAGATCTCAATTCTTTTGGTGGTTTAACATAGACGTCTCTGTCTATTATTTGGCCCTGCAAAAATGCTGTCTTGATGTCCACTGACCTAGGTATCCATCGATTTTCAGCCATAACTGCCAACACGACCTTCAGGGACTCACTTGAGCAGGTAGGAGAATCTCTCTCAATGTCACAAATATTGTTTCTTCAAATCCCCTCACAACAAGTCTGGCTTTCGGCAAGATTCCATTTTCTGTTTCCTTCATAGTACAGACCCAGCGTGTTGACAGCATCTTCTGATTTCCTTTTTCCACTTCTTCATAAACATCATTATCTTTCCAGTTCTGTAACTCTGCTTGTTTGACTTCAGTCCATTAAATACCATCTGTAATGAGAACTTCATCTTGTGAACTATCATCTGTCTGTGCTGCTGATTCTGTTTGACACTCAGACTCAGACTCCTTCAAAATTTGTAGACTTTTTGTTTGGCTCAGGTCAATAGATTGTCTTACACCTTGCATGTCTTCCCCCTGAAGCTCTATATTATACCAAGACTTGTTCTTTCCGGTAGCTTTACCCGCTCTGTTTAACACTTTGGCCTTGATTATTTCACCACTATCCATATGCTCATATGAGATGTTTGACCACTTTTGACCTTGCTCCAATCTGTTCTGTTCAAATCACCGTCTCTCACATCTGAGCCACTGTTCTCAGTGTCATCAAGGGCATATTCCTGCCAACTTGGAGTTTCTTGACTTCCTTCACTATCGTCTTTGTTTGATTCATGCAGGTCATCAGTTTCTTTCTGGTCTCCTCACTTTTGTAGCCTGCATTTATGTACTCTAACCAAGGCTCCACCATGTCTAGCAAAAACCACAACCCCTTCTTGTCCGATGACAGTAGCTGGTCCTCGCCACTTTATGCTGTCAGGTCTCCTGTAGTAGACTTTCTCTCCATTAACAAAAGGACCAGACTCTGGCCTGATCTGTTTCCTCAAAGCTCTTCGGATTCGTTCAGAGGATTCAGCTTTGGTGAACTCCTGCCTCATAGCATGCAGAGTGTTGATATGTTGTCCAATAGTCTTGCTCTCAGTTGTTCCGTCTAATGCAGGTAGGTCATTTGTCAAATTTGTAGGCAAGTTTGGGTTTCTGCTGTAAACTAACTGGTGTGCACTAAAGCCATAGACATTGGTCATTGTATTTTTGGCTGAGAGTGCCCAGCTGAGTGCTGTCTCCCAATCACAAATCTGCTCTTGACGAACTTTCTTCAACATTATCGTCAAAGTTTGATTATGTCTCTCCAAAAGTCCATTACTCCACGGGCTGTATGCTGCTGTGGTCTTTATCTCAATGTTGAAGTTCTCACACAAATCCCTCATTTCACTGCTGTTAAACTTGCCACCATTATCACTGAACAGTCTTTTCGGTGCACCATGCACACTTATCCAGCATGACAAAAACTTTGCTACAAACTCTCTTGATTCCTTGCTTCCCATTATGGCCCCTGAGCTAAATCTGGTGAACAGGTCAATAACATGTACATACCATACTCTGTCTTCAAGTTGATGGAGATCTACCGCAACTGTTTCATTGAAATCTGAAGCAAGAGGAAGGCCAACTGCTGGTTTAGGAGGTTGTCTCTTGTACTGCTGACAAATTTCACATTCATTGCACACCTCATCTATCAAACTGATAGTCTCTTTGTCAATCACACCAGCATTCTGAATCAGTTTTCTGAGGTGTTCTTTCGATGCATGTCCAAACTGTTTGTGCAGCTTCTTCATGATAATTTTCTTCTCTTCCTTGCTTGCTGTTTCTTCTATCACCAGGATTTCTTGGTCTATGTTGTGACTTTCAATATGTGCTCTGTTTCCTGATATTTCCACACAGTAATGACCACTTGAGGTCAGATTGAGAGTAACTGGTTTGTTAAACATTTCAGCTTTGTCTGTACCTAAATCCAACTTTGTCCCGGCTTTCTTCAGGGATTGCTTGCTTAACAACAATGGAATGTCAGCATTCACTACCTCTGTCTCTATCTTACACTCTGTTTCACCAATTGTTGCAGGAATTAAAGCTGTCATAGATGATGTCACTTTGAACTCCATCTCCAAATCGGAATGCTGTTTCACTCTCTCTACTAACCACTTCAGCTTTTCTCTTCTGACGTAAATTTCCAATGAAATTGTCAAACCATTGTCGACCGCATACTGTTCTTGTACAGGCCGTATCTAGAACTGCACATCCATAGGCTTTCGTCATAACGATTTGATTTTGTATCTTTTCTTCTTTGGTGAACAAGGTAAGGTTGCATGTTTCTTCCTCTGTCAGTTTGCTCTTCTCTTTATCTTTGGGTGGACAGTCCTTTACCCAGTGGAAAGTTGACCTGCAAATCACACACTTTGTTTTGCGACCAAATCTGTCTAATGGGTCAGTTCCTTTCTGGTTACTACCCTGTGACCATGTTCTACTTTCAGTGAAGTATTTATAGCTAACTTTGCTCCTTGGATCATTGCAAGTCATGTATACTGTTTCTTGTTTAATATCAATAGAATTTTCAGAATTAATGCAAGTTGTGATGCTTTCACCGAAAATTCTTTTTAGTGCTGCTTTTACTGTCTGATGTTTTCACAGCAGCAGTAAGGACCAATTGCCTTTCTCTAACTGAAAGATTTGCACAATCCAGAAGTTTTAAAGCAAGAATGGGGTCAGGAAATTCCAGCTGGTATCGTTTGCACATGCCATTTCTTCTCTTAAATTCAATGATATATTCATTCATACTTGTCCCACATGCTCGACGATAGCTGTCAAACTATGTGTATGTAGAATAGGCCAAGTCTATTTCGTCTTGTTGGTACAAGGAGTCAAGTGCTTTCAGTAAGGTTTTCAATCCTCCTTTTCTGTTTAAATCTGTCACATCAATCTCCAAAGCTTTAGCCTTAGCTTGACCAGTAAGTGTGAGAGTAACTGCCAATGCATGCTTTTCTTCAACTACATCTTTCATCAAACTCCAAACATTCAACTCATTTTTCCAAACTTCATAAACACTATCTTCTTTCAGTGTTGGTGGTGATTTAAAATTCACAGCCATTTTCCTCTTTAAAGTGAATTTTACGCTCTGCTACCATGTAAATTCAGCAATATATTTACTCACTCACATGACACATCCTCTCGTGGCCACTGCCTGTAGTCAACTACTTGCATGTCCCCTTCGATAAGTCTAGTCCACTCTGTCCAGTCAAAGCCAATCAGTTTCCAAGCCCATCTATTGTGTTTGTATTACAGTCCAGGTGCTATCATGTGAGTTGCCTATAGTAGCCTCAGCATCAAACTTAACTTGTATCACTGACTGTTTGCCATGAAGCGCCAAGCGTTCGGCCATTGGTGACTGAAAGGGGAGAGAGAGTGAATGAAATATTTGGTCTACAGAAGGCTGTGCAGACTCAAAGTGATGAGGGATCACAGAGATCATGAAGAAGGGATAAAAATAATTCCATCAATACTAACAAATTGTCGATGAGTGATTTCAAGTTATGAAACAAATATAAGGGACTTTTAAGTGTCAGTAAGTGTACTGTTCAGTCTTTAACAACAGTGGCCAAACACCTTTGCACAATTGTATTGTGGAGTGAACAGGCCTGCTGCAGACATATGAGCTGGTGAAGGTTTTGGCATGGTGGTTATTTCTTTTGATGCTTTATAATTTATATTGTCTTTATACCAGAAACTATTAAATTTACACTTTAAAAGAATTTATCTGGGTACTTTAGATACAAGACCAAAAATGCAGAAAAATGAGTTGTCATTCTAGGAAAGATAGGGAAGTGAAGTGTCGAATATATTTCTTTTTTTCAAAATGTGAAGTATAGCTGATAGCGTGACTAGCATTGGTGTGGCCTGGGTAACCTGTCATACATCAGTGCACTATCAGAGTTGACCCACTTTTGACATTCGCGGAAATAGCCTAATTAGGTGTGGCTCTTATATATATTCAAAATGACTCCAATGTTTACATTAGTGGTGTGGGTGACGTCAAAAAAGCGTGACCTGCAGCTTGCAGAATGCCTATATGATTTCAAGGACATCTTTGTGACACGTAGCAATCCTGCTTTGGGAACCTGATTATGTTCCAAAGCATCAGCAGCCTTACCGCTTACCGCCAGACAAGAGAGAAGTGCTGAGACATCAGCTAGATGAACTAGTTCAGCAAGGTATCCTTAGATTTGTGGATGAAACACAAGATCTTCCTTTTACCAGTCCAATAGTTTTAGTATCTAAGAGGAACAAACGTAAGAAAGGACTTGTAGCAGGTACAAAGGAAGCAAGTTTAGCTCTTTATAGATTTTGCTGTGACTTCCTCTACTTGAATTTTCAGACACAAGATTTCAGGTATTCAATTCCAGATCTTCAAGAACTGACGGAATCATTTACGGAACGAAAACCAAATTTCATAACTACCCTGGATATGTCATCGGGATTCTTTCAGGTGAAGATTTCTCCTGACTCTGAGAAATACACAACTTTCAGTACTTGTTTTGGCACCTATCAGTTCCAAAGGTTACCGATGGGACTTTCTACCACTCCAAACAGTTTCCAGTTACTTATGGAAATAAAGTATTGAAAGGCGTTAACCTTTAAACTTGGACCCCCAAAGTGTGCTTTTGCTCAGTTCAAATGTATATTCCTAGCTCATGAGATATCCAAGGATGGAAACTGTCAATCCCCCAGAAAGACTGAAGGCTGTAGAAAACTCTCCTGTTCACAGAAATGCTAGTGAAGTGAGGCGTGCTCTTGGCCTTTTCAATTGGTTCAGGAAATTCATTCCTAAATACAGTATCTTGGCTGCTCCACTTACCGAACTCATGGGGAAGAATATTAAGTTTGAATGCACTGCTCTGCATCAAAGAGCCTTTGATGACATAAAGCAATCCCTCTTGAAATCACCAGCGCCTTCTAAGGTTTGACTTACCATTTCGACTTGCGGTGGATACCTCTAGCATGGTTATAGAATATATGTTGTATCAAATTCATCCAGCAATTGAACTTCCAAGTGACACTTCAGCAAAAGAATGAGTTAAAGCAATGCGTTTTGGCTCTAAAGCTTTGTCCCCCTGGCAGAGTGCATATGGGCCCACCAAGCTAGAACTTCTTGGACTTGTCGCCAGCATTCTCGATTTTGCCTCAAATCTCAAAGGTAGAGGATTTAAGGTTGAATGTGATCACCAGGCCCTGAAGCCATTGTTTCAGAAACAGATGAAGGGAGCCATATACAACAGTTCACATTTGACATTGAGTATAAACCAGCTCAGCAGATGGTGGTAGCTGATGCTCTCTCAAGATGCTTTCCAAATGATGATCACAGTACAATTCACTCTAGCCCAGAAGAATCTGATCCTTATTTTCCATATGTACCAGATAATGCTGGAAAAATCACTTTTCCAGATGGACAGGATTTAAGAGAGATGCTACCATGCCCAGAAGTGAATCCTTTAGCTGCACCGTCCAACAGAAGTCTTCAGCCACTGGTCCAGTGTCAGGATGAATATGATGCAGATACAGAGGACCTTGACAATGTAGCCATAACACGCACCAGATAGAAGAAATCGAGGCACAGGAGATTGGGGAAGTGTACTATACCCCAGTCTGCTGAAAGTGATGGAAACGGTAAGCAAAATTTAACAAAATCTGTAGACAGCAGTGCTGCAGTGGTTGAGTGTAAAAGTGGCTTTAATCATTCCTGTGAACTGATAAACAAACCTTGTAACCCCATTGAGAGTGACCAGTCCAACCTGAACAATCAAAGACAAATAGATAGTGATATAGCTTCAGATAAGGACAGCAACCCTGAGTGTTTCAATGTATCAACATGCTTTATGTCATCTGAAATCTCTACCCAGACTGAGATTGAAGAACCATCTTCTTGTGTCAGTAATATTGCTGAACTCCTTATAAAAAGCATTGAACAGTTTGATCATGGGCTAATCACTGAAACTACATTAGCTGAGCTACAAGCTAATGACCCTGACTTGAAGCCAATCATCAGACATCTAACAGAGGGATGGTTGCCTGACTCCCAGAAACAAGCCCGTAAGCTGCTGCTAGAAGTAGCAGACTACAGCATGTTCTCTAATCTCCTATTCCACTCTCAGACAGCAAAACGTCAGAGAAGAAATCTCCAGCACTACCAGCTTGTTATTCCAAGAATTCTACAGAAACTTGTTATTGAACTACACCATGACTCCCCATTAGCTGGCCATGGAGGTATTGTTGATACAGTGGACCGATTGAAAGACAAGTACTATTTCAAGAGACTTGGCCAGATTGTTGCAGATTATGTTAAATCCTGTCATGCTTGTCAAGCTTGTAAAGCAACAAAGGTGCCAACACACGCTGGTGTTGTCCCGCTTCCTACTCCAAGTGCTCCTCAAATTCCAAGTTTGGGAGGTTGATTTATATGGACCACTTCCCCTTACACCACATGGAAATACTTATGTGTTCACAGCCATAGACATGTTCAGTAAGTTTGTGGTTACTATACCAATGGCCAACAAGGATGTCGTAACTGTAGCAAGTGCCCTGTTTCATTTGTTTGCTAGATGTGGTGTGTGTAATACCCTCGTGTCTGACCAAGGAAGTGAGTTCATATCCAGAGTAACTAGTGAAGTTGTTAGACTTTTGTGTGTACCCCAGCAATTTACTCCAAGCTTCACTCATCATTGTCTTGGTGCAGTTGAGAGAAGTCACAGAACTCTTGCTGAAAGATTGACCCCTTATGTCAAAAACAACCAAAGAAATTGTTACTGCTGAGTTTCTACCAGCTGAAACCTTCTCAGTGAACAACAGTGTGAACTCATCTTTGAAGTTCTCACCTCATGAAATTGTGTTTGGGAGTAGACCAAACTTCCCACTGTGTTTTCCCAAGAACACAAACTTTGATTCTGTGCCTGTAGATTCACATGTTTACATCAAGAGACTTCTGAAAACTCTTGATGAAATCAGAGATAATGTGAAAATAAACATTGCTTCAACGAAAGAGAAAATGGTAGAGTTAAAACTTTCACCAGATGATTATGTGTTCTTATCCAAAGACCCAGTGGGCTCTGGTAGGAACCTTCAAAATCGGTTTACTGTTCCATATGTGGTTGATAGTATACCAAGTCCACATTTAGTGAACATTCATGATCCACAAACAAAGCACATGCAATCCCTGTTTGTTCACATCAACAGACTTTTAAGATGGCCTGTGTTCTGGAACCTAATCCATTGCCATACATTCTTGATGGAGTAGTCACTAAGGTTTCACCAAATATGGATCCAAATCAACTCCAGGCCAAGGATAAGGACACTCAAGTGTACAGCAGGGACCTTGTTCAGCAGCAGAGGGAAAACAGCGTTGAGCCTGTTCGTCCCATTCATGTCAGACGAAAACCATTAAGTTACAGAGACTCGGATCATGTTGACCCTCTAGAAATCAGCGGCTTTAGTACTGTAGACAATGACAGTAAAGGCTACCATAAAGTCAAAAGAGTATTGGGTCAGAGATTAGTAAACAATCAGAAGCAGTATTTAGTGCATTTAGTTGGAGAACCAGCCAGCCAGTCCATTTTGGTTTCTGGATCAAGCCGAATGCTAAAGTATTAACGTCCATCACAGGGAGACCACCCCTGTGATATGATATAATACAACCAGCAAATGAAGCCAGATATTGCTGATATATTCACTTAAATATATCAGCCTCATGAAATATTCTCTACCATGTGTTAACCAGTTAAACATAATGAATATTGCAGTTCAGTAAAATGGGAAGTTGTTCAATGTCTGCCAGGATGGTTTCCCTTTTCGTACTTCAGGTTATCTTTACAACTGTTACTCGTGGGTTTTTTTTTTTGTTTTGTTTTGTTTTTCTTTTCTTTTTTTTTCTCTCTATCACTCATGTTAGTGTCATATCACCATGTTGATGGTTTGCTTACTTATACTGACAGTCCTTAACCTACTTGATCTTAGTGACTCTAAGGGTGTCCTTTGTACATGATAGAAATTTAACCCAGTTCTATGATGAAATAGCACAGTGATATATTTTTCTGTTTGGAACATCCTATTCTGTTTGTGCAAGTGTGTATGTATGGAGTGTGCTAGAAGGTCCTATCTTAGGTAAATAGTTCCATTGTTTGATTCGGTTTTACAGAGAGAATATATCTAGGCGGATTATATCCTTACCGTACTGACAAAATCAGTTTAGGAACAAAGTCAACAAGTGTAGGGTTACACTGCTATCTCGTTTTGCCATTGTGACCATAAATATATATTGGTTGTGGCAGTAGGTGGGAAAATCCTATGATGTAGTTGTACAGTATGTGGTCAGGACACTTGTCAGAAGTATATTGGTGCCATATCATGCATAAATGTACATATGCCACACTTACCAATTTTAGTTATTGGAGTTGTCAAGTTTGCACTGTTTTTAAGAATCATGCAGTGTCTTTACTGCACATATATGACAAGCTGTGTGTTGTATTACCAAATAATATACCAAATCAGCTCTTATTACTTTCAGCAAGTAATGTTATATTTTAACTATGTGCTGTTTTGTATGTGCTGTGCTGCAACTGACGGCAACACAACAATTCGGCATGTCTTTGGTGACATCAAGAAATCAGCAAAATGACGAGTTGCCTACACATTTTCTATACATCTAACTGCAAATCGTTCCTTCTATGACGTCACTGCAGGGCTCTGGCGACAGAGTTAGGTAACGTGTCTGTGGTTTCGTTTGCGGACAAGAGAGAAGCTGACGGCTTTTCAACAACTTTTAAGCGCTTGGTATTAACCACAATGTTTTTAAAAAAAACCAAAAAGAAACAAAGAATGGTGTTCCGTTTATGACTATCCAGAAATCTTTCATATGCAGTGGTAAAATGAGTACCAAAAAATGAGTTTAGTTGTTCTTTAAAACCTTTCGGGGTTTAAGGGCCGCACACACATGCTCATCTAGGGCCAGTGCTGGAAACTGCGGCAGGTAAATGCGGCCAAATTATAGCATTTCTGAGAACGGCCTGACATGGGGAAGAATACCTCTTTCATGTCATTTAAAGACATGCGAAATCCCTTGTACACCGTTGCTTGTCTTCCATACCTTTTACAGCCTTAAAAAACGACATCAAGGTAAAGTTATTAAAGGAATCATCAGCAAGTATAACCTCCAGAATGACATTTTCTAACCTAGTGCGATATGAAACATTATCCCAACCATCACTGACCGAGAGCCCAGTGCGATATGAAACATAATCCCCACCATCACTGACCGAGAGCCCAGTGTGATATAAAACATAATCCCCACCATCACTGACCGATAGTCCAGTGTGATATAAAACATAATCCCCACCATCACTGACCGATAGCCCAGTGTGATATGAAACATAATCCCCACCATCACTGACCGAGAGTCCAGTGTGATATGAAACATAATCCCCACCATCACTGACCGATAGCCCAGTGTGATATAAAACATAATCCCCACCATCACTGACCAAGAGCCCAGTGTGATATGAAACATAATCCCCACCATCACTGACCGATAGCCCAGTGTGATATAAAACATAATCCCCACCATCACTGACCGATAGCCCAGTGCGATATGAAACATAATCCCCACCATCACTGACCGAGAGCCCAGTGCGATATGAAACATAATCCCCACCATCACTGACCGAGAGCCCAGTGCGATATGAAACATAATCCCCACCATCACTGACCGATAGCCCAGTGTGATATGAAACATAATCCCCACCATCACTGACCGATAGCCCAGTGCGATATGAAACATAATCCCCACCATCACTGACTGAGAGCCCAGTGCGATATGAAACATAATCCCCACCATCACTGACCGATAGCCCAGTGCGATATGAAACATAATCCCCACCATCACTGACCGAGAGCCCAGTGTGATATAAAACATAATCCCCACCATCACTGACCGAGAGCCCAGTGTGATATGAAACATAATCCCCACCATCACTGACCGAGAGCCCAGTGTGATATGAAACATAATCCCCACCATCACTGACCGAGAGCCCAGTGTGATATGAAACATAATCCCCACCATCACTGACCGAGAGCCCAGTGTGATATGAAACATAATCCCAGCCATCACTGACCGAGAGCCCAGTGTGATATGAAACATTATCCCCACCATCACTGACCGAGAGCCCAGTGTGATATGAAACATAATCCCCACCATCACTGACCGAGAGCCCAGTGTGATATGAAACATAATCCCCACCATCACTGACCGAGAGCCCAGTGTGATATAAAACATAATCCCAGCCATCACTGACCGATAGCCCAGTGCGATATGAAACATAATCCCCACCATCACTGACCGATAGCCCAGTGTGATATAAAACATAATCCCCACCATCACTGACCAAGAGCCCAGTGTGATATAAAACATAATCCCAGCCATCACTGACCAAGAGCCCAGTGTGATATGAAACATAATCCCCACCATCACTGACCGAGAGCCCAGTGTGATATGAAACATAATCCCCACCATCACTGACCGAGAGCCCAGTGTGATATGAAACATAATCCCAGCCATCACTGACCAAGAGCCCAGTGTGATATGAAACATTATCCCCACCATCACTGACCGAGAGCCCAGTGTGATATGAAACATTATCCCCACCATCACTGACCGATAGCCCAGTGTGATATAAAACATAATCCCAGCCATCACTGACCAAGAGCCCAGTGCGATATGAAACATAATCCCCACCATCACTGACCGAGAGCCCAGTGTGATATGAAACATAATCCCCACCATCACTGACCGAGAGCCCAGTGTGATATGAAACATAATCCCCACCATCACTGACCGAGAGCCCAGTGTGATATGAAACATAATCACAACCATCACTGACCGAGAGCCCAGTGTGATATAAAACATTATCCCCACCATCACTGACCAAGAGCCCAGTGCGATATGAAACATTATCCCCACCATCACCGACCGAGAGCCCAGTGTGATATAAAACATTATCCCCACCATCACTGACCAAGAGCCCAGTGCGATATGAAACATAATCCCCACCATCACTGACCGAGAGCCCAGTGCGATATGAAACATAATCCCCACCATCACTGACCAAGAGCCCAGTGCGATATGAAACATAATCCCAACCATCACTGACCGAGAGCCCAGTGTGATATGAAACATAATCCCCACCATCACTGACCGAGAGCCCAGTGTGATATGAAACATAATCCCAGCCATCACTGACCGAGAGCCCAGTGCGATATGAAACATAATCCCAACCATCACTGACCGAGAGCCCAGTGTGATATGAAACATAATCCCCACCATCACTGACCGATAGCCCAGTGTGATATGAAACATAATCCCCACCATCACTGACCGATAGCCCAGTGTGATATGAAACATAATCCCCATCATCACTGACCGAGAGCCCAGTGTGATATGAAACATAATCACAACCATCACTTACCAAGAGCCCAGTGTGATATGAAACATAATCCCAACCATCACTGACCGATAGTCCAGTGTGATATAAAACATAATCCCAACTATCACTGACCGAGAGCTTTCGTGATTAAAACAAGAAAGAACACATGATCTTGGTGAATGTGAGTTTGTGTGAATGTGTGAATGTGAGTTTAATTTTAGGCCACACTCAGCAATATTCTAGCTATGTGGCTGTGGTCTGTAAGTAAGCCTGGGCCACACGATCCAGACAATCAAGTGATTCACACCATAAGCATCGTTCTACGCGATTGGGAACCGATGACGTGTCAACGAGCTTATAACAAGGTTGAAACCTACAATAAACTAAAACACGGAAACGAGCCGGATTCTGCTTTTCGGAGTGATAATTAATCGCACTGTGAACCACCCAGAAATGGTGCAAAATTCAGGTTCATTTGGAAACCAACAATGAAACTATAGGAAACTACATGGATACCAATTTTTAATGTTGGTTTCCATGGCTTTTCCACTCGGTTTCAGCGTTCCGGAAACCAACTTAATTTTGTGTTTCACCCGATCCCGTTCATCGTCTCTGATGACAAGGATGGTGAATGCATTAGATATGTTGAGTTTATTTGTATTAATGTCAAGTCAGCTTGGATACGAGTCCATATTGATGCGATTATTGATGCAGGTCGCCGATATGTATCCAGTATGATGGATCTCTATCTATTAATCTCTATCTATCTATAGGATTAAACATATCCTATATCAACTGCAGGCCCCTTTAATTAGCCCCAGGCCTTAGGACTGGCACCTCCCATAAAACACTCCTCCTTCTCACAGCCATCCCTTCAATGAGAACAAGAATAAACCAAACAGCACTCAATTACTGGGCAGGGGCCCAACACAACCCAATATTTAAACTAATCACAACAAAATACAACACAAAAAAATCAACCATTAAAAAGTTTAAAAAATAACCAAAACAAGCTCCCCCCCACTTCTCTTCCTCCCTCTAACTCACACACTTAAACAGTCTGCTACACTCACAACAACTAAACAACATCCAACACACACCTCTCATTACAAGCTACATTCACAACAACCAGACAACATCCAACACACACCTACCATTACAAGCTACATTCACAACAACCAGACAACATCCAACACACACCTCTCATTACAAGCTACATTCACAACAACCAGACAACATCCAACACACACCTCTCATTACAAGCTACATTCACAACAACCAGACAACATCCAACACACACCTACCATTACAAGCTACATTCACAACAACCAGACAACATCCAACACACACCTACCATTACAAGCTACATTCACAACAACTAAACAACATCCAACACACACCTACCATTACAAGCTACATTCACAACAACCAGACAACATCCAACACACACCTCTCATTACAAGCTACATTCACAACATACCTCCACCCACCACAGACACCACCCTAGCATCCACACTCCAGTCACTATCCCACAAACACTGACACTATTACCAAAACAAACCTAATAAAATCACACCTTAACATACTATCCCCACCACACCTACATCTACACAGATGCATCCACAGGTATAAACAAAACTACAGACATTGGCATCAATCTACAACATACACCCCCTACGACCACAAACTTCCATTACTCAGCCTACACAAATATAAACAGCAGACTTAACAGCTATCCTCACTGCACTCCACCTAACCCCCTCCCTCCCTACCACTAACTACCTAACCCCCCCCCCCCCTCGCTACCACTCCACCTAACCCCCTCCCTCTCTACCACTAACTACCTAACCCCCTCCCTCCCTCCCCACCACTAACTACCTAACGCCCTCCCTCCCCACCACTAACTACCTAACCCCCTCCCTCTCCACCACTCCACCTAACCCCCTCCCTACCACTAACAACCTAACCCCCTCCCTCCCTACCACTAACTACCAAACCCACTCCCTCCCTACCACTCCACCTAACCCCCTCCCTCCCCACCACTCCACCTAACCCCCTCCCTCCCTACCACTCCGCCTAACCCCCTCCCTCCTTACCACTAACAACCTAACCTTCTCCCTCCCTACCACTAACTACCAAACCCCCTCCCTCCCTACCACTAACAACCTAATCCCTTCCCTCCCTACCACTAACAACCTAACCCCCTCACTCCCTACCACTAACTAACTAATTATATAACCGCCTCCCTCCCTACCACTCCACCTAACCCCCTCCCTCCCTACCACTAACTACCTAATAATAACCGACTCACTCAGCTCCATTAAACAACTCTGAAATAAACAATGAAAATCACAAAACGACTTAATTCATAACATCCCCCTACATATTCACTCACTCAAACAACAAAACAAAAACATAACACTCCTATGGATATCAGCCCACACTCACGACCTGGGAAACAACACAGCAGACACAGCATCAAAACTAGCAACAATCTAACCCTTACCTTTCATTAACCAACACTCATCCAAAACAGAAATAAAACACCTCATTAAAACACATACCCTCAATCAAACCTACCAACACAACATGTGAACAAACAGATCCATCTGGGTCAAATCTATCATAACAAAACAAATATACAGTCAACATTCTCAGACTCCCACCATCCAAGACACACACACATCACGAGACTGATCACAGGCATCACAAATCTAACCACACTCTATACACTCAAAACAGACACCCAGGTGGACTATGCAACCACTGTAAAACACCAGACACAACACATATTTACTCACTGCCACCTAACAGAAAACAAACATGTCACAACTACACAACACAATCCAAACCAAATACCACAATAAAGTTCAGCTACTTCTTAACCCACTAAATCCACCACATTTAAAGCCATAGCAAACTTCTTCACAAAAACAAACCTTATACACAAGATTTAGACAATCACGAACTCAGTTCAAATAACCATCACATCTCCCCTACAACCAATAGACCTGGAACTCCTTCATACTTTCTAGCGCGGTCGTCTTCTCTGACGTCCGCGCACCCGGCCCGCTTTACTGTCGAGCCATCCGTTAAATAAACAACAGCCAGCCCAGTTCACTATCGCGACCCCACATTCCAATTACATAACACAGTATAACTCTACCCCCCGCTACCAGTACACCGCCCCTACCCCCTACTACGTTCCACCACCCCAACTGCAACTATATACCTATATCAACCGCCGACCCCACATTAAACCACTTACCCCGACACAGCAACTTAACAAACACAGTCCATACACCCAACCCACTGCCCCCCACGCTTCTACGCCACATATATGTACCGTCCTGTCTGATCTGCCCCTTACTTGCTTGACAACGATACAAGAAGCTGTATCAAAACGTCGCTCCACCCACATAAAGAAGTTGTTCATACATAAAGGTTTGTCATTGTCATTATCCAAGGTCCACCAGTAATCGGTTTGGCGACCAACATGTCTGGAGTGAGTCATTCTGACTCAGTAAGTCAGCCAGGCTGGCACAGCAGTGACATAGGTTATTTCAGCGTGTAGTGCAGTGGCTTACGTCCGAGTTGATTGCTACATGTCGGACAGATGCATGAGATTTTGCTGTGCAGGCGAATATTATGGTAAAATATATTTTTGAAGTGTGCTCGATATATAGAGCCCACTTTCAGAAAAGAAACCAAAATGTCATCAAAATTATACGCCAAAATTAAAAGAATACAGGGATTTTCTCGGTACTATTTTGCGTGTCTGTACTGTTTAAAAGTTTACTATTTTGCGAGTAACGAGTAACTAGCGCAATCGTGCAAATGCATCTTCCCGTCAAAACAGTGCAGCAGGTAGGTATCCCCACTATTGTTGAATTGAGACGTAGATTATAACATAAATCTAAATCTGTTGAAAGCATGCAATTTTTAAAATATATGTTGGATGATGACTGAAGAACCAAACTGACGGGCCAAGTTGGGAAAAAAACAGAGCCAGTATAATATTTGTAAAATGACCTGGTTTAATAAAAAAAAATAAACAAATAAACGCCCATACCTTTTTTCTATTTCTGTGGGAACTTTAGTCAAGGTTCTTAGTTGTTGGAAGTCACATGAGATTTTAAGCTCAAATGGTTATCATGGTTTTGTTTCGTTATGCAATATTTCATGTTAACACAACTTTATGTTGGAATCTGAATGAATGTTCTGTTGAAGCAACAATAATTAAAGTTTTATTGTGTTCATGAAAATTCTGGCAATCTGATTGGTTAACTGGGAACATTTCTTTTGATTTCATTTCCCAATGAATCTAAAAAGCTAAGCCACGCCCACCGAACCGGGCTACTTTCGGACCTGAGGAATGTCGGGGAATACCTTTACACGGCGAGGGAATTCCCTTACACTCAGGTACCCTAATGAACTTTCGATAAAAATTGAAGTGATACATTGTGGTTAACATAAACAGACAACTCAAAATTATCCGTGAACGTTAATAACGTTGTAACGCCTCGACAAGAGCATGATCTCCAGTTCATGGCATCGCAATCCCAGTCACATCACAGCCTCTTTCCACTTGCGCAAATACAGCTGCCACTAACAATATCAGTTCCACTAACTTCATGTCATCGGGCTTCATTTCCAATTCTCACTTTTCAAACTGAGTCTTTCAGTTCGCTGGTAATAATTTAAATGTTTGAACTTGAAACTTTGCTGTTACCGGAACGCGTCACGTTGTGTTGTTCCGTTCTGATTCGCCACCCGATGTTAGCCTGGTTGATTGACAGCTGTTTGGGGGTGCTCTAGGCTGATTGGCTAATGGTTTGGTAGGCATGTCATTTTATGTAAATGAGTCACCTGAGTCCTGTCACGCCATTACCGAGTTCTTACACCGAAATTGTTAATCGGAGGTAACAGAGACACCTGTTTCGATGAATTTGATTATGTTTAAAGAAATATCGTTGAATATTCCCTATAGTGCTGTACATCTTGTATTTAATGGTTGCAATGGTATAAGGGGTTACATCTGACTTATGTTCTACATAGTCACAAATACCCATAATATCCTGCGATATGCAATGTTATATCTAATATGTCTAACATGTCTTACCAACATGGCATAAACATCAGATAAATGAGTCATGTATGACATATCACATTGTCTATATCCCTATATCTGGCCTATCATGCTGTATATTGCATCATGTCTTATTGTACGTTGCATTACATCTGATCTATCATGTTCTATAAATCATAATGCATCACAGCCAGCATATGTTATATATTGCGAATACATCTGACATATTATGTTGTTGATATCGCCTCCTGTAATATGTCATGTTGTAAATTGCAAAAAAACATCTGATATATTGATTCGTTATACAGCACCACACCCTACATAGCTACATATCATGTGCACTTAGTATCACCTCTGACATATCATGTTGTATGTAGCACAACACCCGACACAGTATATACAGTCAGGTCCAACCAACTGTGTTATACATCGTGTATTATCAGACAGATATTACATATTTTTCTTATCAAACATATGTTATATATAGTATCACATCTGATATATCATGCAGAGTCTAACATCAGATTGAATTCGTATTGTATATTTCGCCAACATTTAACTTATTGTGTTATATATTTCACCATATAGCCGCCCTACAATATATGTTCCCAGTGGTACATCAGCACACTTATTATAAATTGGTTAACTGATTAATCAATATCTAACTAGAGCAATAATATTTATTTATTTATTTATTTTGTTTCAAAAGAGGAAACAGATCAAGACTTCACAAAAGCAGTTGCTGCATCACAGGTCAGGTTTGCAAATTTTTTCATTTCATTCTTTCGTTTGGCAATGAAGCTTTCCACAGTGAAAATATCGCTATAAAGTTATTAGACACGTTTTATGGATCACAACTTCTTTCTTATTCTTTACACGACGTTGCAGAGCTAATTCTTGCTCTTTCATCCGGTGATTCTGATGCAGAATTAAAGCACTGTCGGAAACAAAAAAAATGTTTAAGGCTGTTACTCTGTATTCCTAAAAATTACACAATTACAACTAACATATGTCGAAATAATTCACTTCAGCCTAACTGGGCACTCTGTGGAATGCGTAAGAGGATATCCAGAAAAGCATGTTTACTGTAAACTGTTAAAATCGTGCAAAACTTAGAAAATATACTTGTTGCTGAAAACAATAGATCAGACCATAGGTGACAATTAGGTCGCTCAGCCAGGTGCAATGACGTACCGTCACCTCACGTGGCATCATATCCAAAATAGAATTACTGATATCGTAAAATGTTATAGAGATATCATGAACATATTTCGTGATATATCTAAATGTTTTAAAGATATCTACAAAACAATTACGATCATAGTGTACATAATTGTATTAGAAATTGATTCAAGATATCTTGAATTCAATTGATGATATTATGAGTTCAAATTCTAGATATCTTGAAATGATTGGTACTTTTCCACAAATGTATGATAGATATCTCGAATTCAAATAGAGGCTCTACAGTGCTCCACATAGGCATAAATCACATTATTATCCATACATAACCGAGTACATGAAATCATATGTTGCACACGTGAGTAGATATAAATTTCATTCTACAGCACAGACAATAGAAACTATGTCAAAACAATGGTAAAACAATGCGGTAATTAGCTAAAACAATAGCCCATGACCCACATCCCTCATCCCTCATTTCGTGCTCCAATTAGCAAAGACAATGAAACCAGTGACCGTAAATCCCTCATCCCTCATTTATCCCTCATCCCTCATCCCTCATCCCTCATTTGGCCCACATTTCATCCCAAAAATAGCTACACGTGACAGTCAATATCTAATCATATCAATTTCATTAAGCCTAGTGATACATAATATCACCATGATGAAAAGAAGTTAATGACGTTTAAGGAGAAATTATCAATGGATGTTTCACGCTATAGTTGATGGTTATTTGTTACAAAACGATTGGAATGCTGTCTATTCAAATAAGTTGTTTATACAGAACAGTCACGACAGGGTGGCATGACTGGTTGATACCCAGTGCACGGTGTACTCTATATATAGAATCAACAAACCAGGGGTAGCATGACTGGATGATGAAACTTAAACCTTTGAATAGTGCCATGTCATGATTAGTCATCCCTTTCACATTCTTTTTTTAAAAAACACACGTTCCACTACGTCTATAAATCTACCAATGAGCGATGGTGATTATTGTGTGTTGTCCAAGGACATAGTTTGAATTCACCAATAGATGTGCGCATGCTCGCATCCATCACTGCTTACAGCAATGTTATTCCAACTGAGTACAAGGTGTGTCTTTGCTGAACAGACATCATGGGAACAAGAGTTACAGATCGGTTCGTATTCTTTTATACAAAATCTTCACCATTTAGCCAGCACTATCCTGTTAGGATTGAAGTTGATGGTAAAATCTTCAACTGTGCTGAGCAGTATTATATGTACATGAAGGCAATGACGTTTGGCGATGTGGTTACAGCTGAACACATTTTAAGAGCCTCTTCTGCTGTTATGCAGAAGAGATTAGGAAGATGTGTGAAAAACTTTATTCAACACAAATGGGATGTTGTGAGTTACCATGTTGTGAAGAAAGTTACCCTGGCTAAGTTTACTCAGTCTTCCACTCTTCGACATGCATTAATGAACACCTCCACAAAAATATCAGCTGAAGCCAGTCCATATGATAGACGGTGGGGTGTTGGACTCTCTCTTCAGGGTCCCAAGGTATTAAATCCATCTAACTGGAAGGGACAAAACTGGTTGGGGAAAGCTTTGATGGAGGTCAGACAAGAGCTTATGGACAAAGTTGTTGAGAGTGAAAAGTGTTAAATTCTTGTTTACAGTCTGAATGGTAAAGCAGCTTTCTATTCCTGGAAGCAAGTTCTACAATCATCACACACCTTGCACGAAACAGTTGTCATGCAATCTAACGAATGGTTTCAAGATCGCAGTGAATGTGTCAAGGATGCTAAGAGAAAGTTTCAAGATGATTCTAGGTCAACGAAAAGAATCATCATCAAGAGGACAAGAAAACTGTTCTTGTGTGTCGACGAAGTTGATAGTGGAAATCACATAAAGCATGCGGAAAATCTTCTCACTTTGTGTTACACTTTGGAACTGGCTAAGATTCTTAGACGGTTATCCTGTGATTTGTGTTTTGGATGTATGTTTGAACCTGAGGGAGAACTGGTGCACACGTGTAAGCACATGCTAGAACAGGATCACGTTGATGGTCTTTTCATGACGGCCATGAGTGAAATAAATGATGAACACGTGATTGATAAATGGTTGGAAGTATTTAGTGATGACACATCTCTTAATTACGTGGGCATAGTTTCATACCGCTGCAAAGACTTTCGGGACACTCATTTTAAAACATCAGAGTGGCTTCATGATCTGAAGCAACGTGTGGTTAAGATGCTGTTGTTAGAAAATCGCTTTCAATAATTGTGAATGTATACATGAATGAATTCTATTAATTAAAGCATATGTTCCTTCCTTTTCGTACCTTCATGTTATATATTGCCTGTTACAACTGGTTTCATTCAGTACGTGTGTGAGTTCACAAAAGATGAACAGGGTATTGTTAGAGAGGCACGAAAAAGCATTAGAAAAGTATCATTATGACAATCACAATCCAGGAGCCTACTATGGTCCGTCCAAACTCTGACGGGTATTGAAGACAACACCTCAACCTGATGTTAAGCTCAGGAAGGTGAAATGGTTTGTCAACAACCAAGATCCTTACAGTTTACTCAAACCAGTCAAGCATAGATTTAAAAGGATGAAAGTCAGAGTGAATTCCATGGACGAAATGTGGGATGTGGACCTTGCTGATCTTTCACGCTACAGCAAAGAAAATGAGGGTATCCGGTATTTGCTTGTCGTGATTGACATACTGAGTAGGTTTACTTTTGTCCTTCCTTTGGAAAATAAAAGGCCAGAGTCCGTGTTGAAAGCATTTATCTACGCGTAGATGGTGGTAGTGAGTTTAAGGGAGTGTTCAAATCTTTTTTGGAAAAACAAAATATTACCATTACTGTTGCACGCAACGAAAACATTAAAAGTAATTATGTGGAACGCTTCAACAGAACACTGAAGTCGTTGATCACACGTTACATGACACGTAAGAACACCAAGCATTATCTCAGTGTTCTACCTGATTTGGTGTACAACTACAATAACACCCCACATTCGTCTTTACCCCTTCTATCACCTGCTCAAGTCAATAAAAGCAATGAATTGAAAGTTTGGCAACACTTGTATGTCAAATCCTTGTTGAAGTCAAAGGAAATAACAGGTCAAGTGATAAAGAAATACAGATATAAAGTTGGTGATCTTGTTCGCATCCCATACCTGAGGAAACCGTTCAGCAAAGAACTTGATCTGAAGTGGACGGAAGAACTTTTCAAAGTAACAGAACGTTTCAAGAAACAAGACATACCTCTGTACAGAATTAAAGATTTTCATGGTGAACTTATTAAAGGGAGTTTTTACACTGCCGAACTGCACAAGGTTAACAAAGGAGACGATATTGAGTGGCAAGTGGAAAAGATCTTAAAGAAGAAACGCATGAGAGGAAAAACGTATGTTTTGGTTCGTTGGTTAGGTTGGCCTAGTTCTTTTGATTCATATGTGGAAGAAAGTCAACTGAAAAACCTATGATGGAGAAATATGTGTTTCTCAAGAGTTCTGACACAAAAAATTCTTATTTCACGGATAACAGCCCTTATCATTTTCGCATTAAGCTCAATCAAAGACTGCTGTTTGATGGATTTTGGGTCGTGTCTTTATCCGAGTTAAACTTTGGAAAGACAGACCTCACTCATGTGAACGATCCTTATGTAGATATACTGTGTAACCTGTGCGATAGTTCACTGTTCACTGTACCACTGTTAAGACGCATTGATCTGAGGAATAGACCCAACTTTTCCTTTGCTAATGAATACAATATCCATGTGATGGTCAAAGAGTCACCTGACATTGAAATCTGTATAAAAGCGAGCAGTGGAACACCACTGTCATTCTTGAAAGAGCAGACTTATGCAACACTTCACTTGAGACGTTATCCCTTTGCTGACTGAACATGGATTCCCTCCCTCTGTATATCCCAGATTATAGCAAATGGCAGAATTACTTCAAGAAACACATGACAAGTACTTCTCGTGTTGTGAATGGAAAAGCTCCCCCTAAAGTTATTCCATCTCACCGATCTGTTTCTCAACCGGAAGAACCTAAAATCGAACTGCAGATGACTTCAGAACAACAAAGTGTTGTGGAGAGAGCGGATGCTAAAGAAAAGCGTCATAGGTCTTTAAAAAGAGCTGCAGGTGAACAGATTGCCACAACCAAGAAGATACGTCAGACAAGTAACATCGCCTCCAAGACAGCTAAAGTGCTCAAGTGTACTCCTGTGAAAGAAAACGACATCTTCAGTTGAGCATCATGTCTTTATTGAATAGCAAAACTTTTGAAGAGTTGGTACCGGATTCGCTCAACCTATTTACCTTACCTCCATATCAGACCAGTATCCAGCAACACTATTTTGTAGATGTACGCCCCCTCAGTCAAATTAATGACTCTTCTCCACTGGAATTTCACATATCCAATTCGGGTAGTGATTACATTGATTTGAAGCGAACAAAACTGCATGTAAAACTCAAAGTCACCCATGCGGATGGATCGGTATTGGATGCAGACGAACACGTGGCACCTGTCAATTTGCTTTTGCAGGCACTGTTTTCTCAAATTTCAGTGTATATGCAGAACCAGTTGGTGTCTTCGACCAACAATCATTATGCTTACAAGAGCATGATGAAGACCTTGCTAAACTATGGAGCTGATGCGAAAAGCTCTCAAATGACATCGCAGCTGTTTTACAAAGATGAGGGTGAAGATAATGATGCCATTGAAACAACTGATTGTGTCACTGGAACCAATTACGGTTTGATTGCACATGGTACCTACATCAAGAAAAGCAATGAACTGACCATGTCTGGACCTTTGTATGAAGATGTGTTTAGCATGAAAAGACATTTAATCAATGGAGTAGATTTGACTTTGAAATTGTACAGATCATCACCTACTTTCTGTTTGATGAGCGGTAAAGCCAACCAAGAGTATACCATTGAGCTACTCGATGCTTATCTTCAAGTATGCAAACTCAAAGTCAACCCGGCGCTGATTCTAGCTCACAACACCCTGTTCGAAAATAACTCCAATGCACTCTACCCTTTCACCAAGTCTGAGGTCAAGGTCAACAGCATCCCTGTTTCTCAACTGACGCATACCATTGATAATGTGTCCAACCCCATTGCTAATCGTTACATCATCGCCTTTGTGGAAAGCAAGAGTTTGAATGGGTCATATGACAAGAATCCTTTCAACTTTCAATCCAGCATGCTCAAAACTGTCAGTCTCTATGTGAATGGTGTCAGTGTACCTGGACGTCCAACTCGAGCTGATGATGTGAACAGCTACGTAAACATGTTTGATGGCATGGGGTTTTGGAGAGAAAATCGAGGAAATTTCATATCCAGGGGAGAATTTTTGTTAGGAAATGCACTGTTTGTCTTTGAACTGGAAGAGTTGTGTGGAGAATCCGAGTACCTCAATCTGGTGAAGACTGGAAATGTGCGGTTGGAAATCGAGTTCAAAGCTGCACTAACCAAAACGCTGAGCTGCATCATTCTCAGTGAAAGAAATTCCATCATCGAAATCGATCAAGCGCGAAACGTCTTCATCAAGTAAACACAGAGATGAAAGCTTCACAGTTGATGTGCGCCCTTCAGTGTGATTCAACCTTACAGACTCACGTCTTGGGGGTGTATGCCAGAGATACGCTTCCTATAATCGCACCTTTCATGCAAAGACAAGGTGTAGGATTTATTGTGAATACTGAGTCCAGTCAGAACAGTGGTCGCCACTGGGTTGCTATGTACTTTAAAAACAATACAGCAGAATTCTTCGATAGTTTAGCAGATCCTGTTGATGTTACATTTGATCGCTATTTAAAGACTTATGCTGGTTCTTACTTATGCAGTAATCACCGGTTACAATCTGTGAATTCAAATGTGTGTGGGTTCTATTGTTTGTACTATGTATTATGTAAATTTAAAGCATGCCAGAGTCTAAACCATATACTTCATCAGTTTGATGTACACAACTTCATGTGGAATGACGCCTTTGTATCTGAATATGTTTGTAATTATTTCAAATACTGCTCTGCTTCTTGTCTAGATTGTAACTGATGTTATATCTATGTATGAAAAAAAAATATCAATAAAATTAGTGTAGATGAGATTAGGTTTGTGTTGTGTATAAATACCACGGTATCAAGCCTAGTATTGCAGTTCTGTGCTAAAGAGCGATCTGAATACATCATGGGAGAATGTGTGTTACCATTTCAAACTCCTACTACAATATCGGTTGTGGGAGGATCTTCAAGTGGGAAAACCTTTTGGGTTGCACAGCTCTTAAAACAAGCTAGCCACATGTTCGATCCACCACCCAACCTGATTGTGTATTGCTATGCCGTGTGGCAGGATGCCTACAGCGAACTTGAGAGGACGATTCCCAACATTCGATTTAAAAATGCACTACCTACAGAAGAGGAGTTAAAATCATATTCTTCGGAATCCGATAAACGGTGTGTACTGGTAGTAGATGACTTCATGCAAGACATTTGTAAGAACCCTCTGTTTTTACATCTTTATACCACACTATCTCATCATCTGGGAATTACTGTCATTAACATTCAACAGTCAGCCTTTCCTAAAGGCGAATGTAACAGAACCATGTCTCTAAACACCCATTACTTTGTTCTGTTGTCTAACCCGCGTTCAGCACATGAATACAGAATTTTCGCATCGCAAATATTTCCAGGTCAAATTAAATATTTTATGGAATCCTTCCAAGATGCAGTTGGGAGAAAACAATATGGGTATCTTGTTTTGGATGCTTCACCCCATGCTGATGAACGCTATGGACGTTTACGCACAAACATATTTCCTGATGATGAAGTATGTACAGTCTACTTACAACAGTCCCAGAAGTAGGACTGAAATGATATATTCGTCTCTCTACAAGTGTTTTCATCATTTCACACTCACCGCTGATGTTGAACAGAACCATGGATGTGTGCGGACGGTTCAATGATGTGCTCGCAGACTGTGTTGAAACAGAGCGTTACACTGAGGAGTATGGCTATAAGTTTAGTGACAGATTGAAGTCGTTCAACAGCTGGCCTGTTCAAATGAAACAGTCGCCAAAAGCCATGGCTGAAGCAGGATTTATTTACACAGGACAGTCTGATAAAGTCTACTGCTTCAAATGTAGGCTTCGTGTACATCAATGGATACCCGATGATGATCCCATGACTGAACACTTCAGACTGTCTCCACACTGTAATTATATACACATGGTGTCTGAACCCATGGATACCAAGAAAGGTTAGACGTGAGCAACTTTGAATAAATATTAATCACCGTAGTTTTTCAAACTGACAACCTTCCATATAACAACCAATTCACGTCACTTCAGCCATAGTACAGTCAGCCCTCCCTCAGAATGTATGCAGTGAAAGAAAGGAATTGTCTGATCAACATTATCGAAAAACACAGAAAGGATGATGCAACATTGAAAGAAACAGCTTCTCGAATGTTGTTTACAGTGTCAGTGTGGGGAGACGATTACGCTGCTTTACAAACAGAACATCACTATGACTCATGGACTGAAGTCATTAAAGACTTCTTGTGGAATAACAGACTGTGTCCCAACATATTAGATGAAGACATATGGATAGATGGAAGGGTAGACTACGAATGTTTCTGTAGTGAAAACGAGCGAGTGGTTAAAGATGACAAGAATTTTTATGGATGATCAACTTCTTTATTGCAGGGTAGCGACGTTTCGGTATAGATTCTTATACCGTTTTCAAGCGTGTGGGGAATGGCAGGGGGAGTACAATATATATACAGCAGAGATGAGCATGTGATGACAATACAACAGTAACAGGATTAACAATAACTATTTGAGGTAACAATACATTAGAGAAGTGTTGAGGTAAGCTGATTAAGGACTGAAGCCAGCGGGGGGGGGGGGGGGGGGGGGGGACTGAAGCCAGCGGGGGGGGGGGGGGGGGGGGGGAAGAGGGTGAGTTGACAGAAGCCAGAGTGAGATGAGTTTAATTAGTGAGGAACTGAGGGCTTGGTGCTCAAAGGAGGTCATGTAGATTTCAGAGAGGATGGGAGAGAGAGGGGATCCCATGGGCAGACCTAAACCAACCTGCTGGTTCAGGAAGGTTGACGACACCTTTGTCATTCTGCCCCAAGCTAACGACCCCTCCGCCCTCCTTCAGCACCTTAACCAGCAACACCCCCGCATTCAGTTCACGTTTGAGACTGAAAGCAACTCACAACTCCCCTTCCTTGACGTTCTCGTCACCCGCACTACTGACAACACCATCCAAACCTCTGTCTATCGTAAACCCACTCACACTGACCAATACCTCCACTTTGACTCAAACCACTCACTCCGAACTAAAACGGGCATCATCTCTACCCTCACCCTCACCCGCCGTGCCCTAAACCTATCCTCTGTCTCTCCTCAACCCGAACTAAACCATCTCAAGCATGTCTTCACCCAACTAAACAACTACCCTCCCCAACTTGTTAACCGTGTCATTAACTCCACTGTCAACCCACCTCCCAAACCCACTACTACCAAGCCTGATCCCGCTCCCATACGCATCTCACTACCATACACCGGCAAAACATCACACCACATCAGTCGCCTACTCAAGCAACAAGCAGGCATTGACACCTACTTCACAACAGGAACACCCCTCAAAACAATCATTAAGGCCAACGGTAGGAAACACAGTACACAACAACAACACCCTAAAGGCGTCATCTACAACATCAGCTGCAGCTGCGGCAGCAACTACATTGGGGAAACATCCAGACCACTCAACATACGCATTAAAGAACACAAAACCTCCACAAACAAAGGTGACACAAAATCAGCCATTTCGGAACACATCACCAAATTTCCTGACCACAACATCAACTGGGACACTGTCACAACACTTGCTAGCAACAAACATGACTTCAAACAACGCAAACTTGCTGAAGCAGTACAAATCCGCAGACACAACCCAACAATCAACAGGGATCAAGGCGTCTTTGTCTCTCCGGCATTCAACTGCATCATTAACACTAATTAATCTATCCACTCTGGCCCCCAGTCTCAATTTATCCACCCAACTCACCCTGGCTTCCACCAATTAATCCACTCATCTCACTCTGGCTTCTGTCACCTCACCCTCTTTCCCCCCCCCCCCCCCCCCCCCCCCCCGCTGGCTTCAGTCCTTAATCAGCTTACCTCAACACTTCTCTAATGTATTGTTACCTCAAATAGTTATTGTTAATCCTGTTACTGTTGTATTGTCATCACATGCTCATCTCTGCTGTATATATATTGTACTCCCCCTGCCATTCCCCACACGCTTGAAAACGGTATAAGAATCTATACCGAAACGTCGCTACCCTGCAATAAAGAAGTTGATCATCCATAAAAATTCTTGTCATCTTTATCTCAGCAACTTCTAGAATGCCTCTCAAACAGTTGAGCGAGTGGTTGCTAATAATATTTTTCGAAAGGATATGTCTTTACAAGATTACGAAGACTCAAAACACAGTACCACTGTGTCTGTTAAGGGTGAAGATTTGTTGGAAAGTTGGCAAAGAGATCCTCCTCATGATTGTAGTCAGTGCAAAGAAGATGACAACAAAGAAGATGCGATTTGGGGTTTCTAGATAAATAACACTAACCAAAGATGTGTGTCTTCATTTGAGAGTGGAACAGCTACCCTACAGCATCAACATGAGTGGTCTGCTCCAAAAACATTCAGCTTTTCTTATGATGTTGGAACAAGCTAGTGTCAGGCAAAGAAAGGCTTTGTTAATACATGCCTCACGTGAACAGCTTATGTCAGTGATTACTCTTATATTTAACATTTTGAGAGGAATCATACCCTTACCACACAGTGATAAAATGCGTCTCTCACGCTACAAGAAGTGCATTCGATCTTTAGCCAGCAAGACAGTTAGTAGTCGCGAGAAACGTGAGCTGATTCTGACACATCATTCGGTTCTACCTATTTGCATAAAATCCTTTCAAGTATACCTCTCATCGATTCACAATGAGCAAGCCTATGGTTCTTCTGACAAGAGAGACCTACCAGAGGTTGATGAACAATCAAGAAGAACAGATTCTTCCTCAGACAGCGAATCAGATACTGAATCAGAATCCTCTGAATCATAATAAGGGTTCTAGTGATGAAACGGTTGCATCTGTCATGGAACATAACATGGACTTTATGCTTCGTGTCCCCGAGCAGATCATTCGAGGGGTTTCGTCTACAAAGACCATTGGGAAGTTAATGAGCTTGTGGATATTTGTGAAAGAAAATATTCTGAATGGTCAAATAGGACTAAGAGGAGATCTAAGACTTGTGTTACCTAATGGTGAGGTATTACATGGTTCAAATATAGTGGACTTGCTCCGCTTTCTCATCATGAAAGCAGGTGCTGAGAGTCACCGACCAGTGGGATATAGAGAGTTTTATAAACTTTTGAGACATTTACACGTTCCTAAACATCTCATGAAAAGCAGGCAAAATAAAGACAAAAAGAAGAAGACTGTAAATACTTTATATATAAAACGCAAAGCGTCTCATGGTGTGCCTGGTGTGACAAACGTAAGGAAAACAATCGAACCATTTTAATGTACATCCATTCTTCTATACATATTATGTACAAGGAAATAAAAAAATGGATTACTAAATGACTAGTTGGTCTTGTTGTTTATCGTAAATGCATGTTGAGTTTGGTCAGCATCAGCAGTTTCTCTTTTCCTGTGTTGGAAAGCAAACCAGCGTTCAAACTGTTAATGTTGTCATACCAGTCGGTGTATCTATCATGGAAGTCTAGTCTGAGTTGTGTACGTTGATGACGTGCATTTTCTAACATGTTTTGATGAGATATTCCACTCAGAGCTTCTTCAAAATAGCGCTCCACCTTTTCATCACTATTCAGCATCACACACTGGTGATTGATTTGAAACGGATGACCAGTTTCACATCCATAGCAATCGTCTTCACACAATTTGGTGATTTTTGTCTGGAGTTCATTCAGGTAGAGCGTTTTGAGAATAGACTCGAACATTTGACGATGGTGTCTCAAGTCACGTGCACGCTCAAGAGACCGCCTTGTGGTGTTAATTTCACGCACTTCCACAGGATATACAGTGTTAGCAGGCATCACACCCTGTTCCATGAGCCACTGCAGAACCCTCTGTGCTGCTTGATAAGCAGCCATTCGTGTTCTTCTTAAGGTTTGTCCTTCACGCAGCGTTTCACCATTGAAACCGATCAGTCTGTACACATATCTCTGAACATTCATTTTGACGCTGAAAATAAATTAATGATTAGATAAATAGTTAGATAAAAGGAGCAATATATATATAATTAGATAAATTATATATAATGAATGAGTAAAGGAAGCAATATATGGTGAATGAGTAAAGGACTCCATACATGGCAAATGCGTAAAGGAAGCACATACCTGTTGAGCACTGTTTTCTTGTGGAAAGATGTCTTCACATACATAGTGAATGTATACAATTTTTTTAGATTGGTGAATATCCATATGGAACGCTGTGAACAGCATCATCTAACAGATACCTCTTGTCGTCAACTGGTGTCAATGCCACTTTGTTTTGTCTCTCAGTGTACAAAGTGTTATTGTATGATCGAATCAAGTGATAGGAACAACTGAACCTCTTCTGTTCAAATAATGATTGTTTATACATATCATGTCTGAGAAATTTCTTGATGACAGATTTCTTAATGCCTTTAGCTGTCTTTTTTTCGATGACGTTTTTAGATTTTTGCATCAGAAAAGAGTACATTTTGCTTTTTTAGTCCCACAAACTCTAATATGATGCTCCCGCCTGCTTCATCCTTCATTTTACCAGTTACCTTGCGATTTTCATCCGAGTATAACCCTTTTGGATCATCAGGTGCATAGTTGGAAGTGTCAAACAAATGTTGATTGTATTTCATGAACACATAAGGATCCAAAAGGGGTTCATGTGAAGGTGCATGTACATGCATAAACAAACTGTCCGTGTCCGTCATCAAAAGGTCAAGTCTTTCTGGCCCATACTGCATTTGCATGACATCATAATAGAAAGTGTAAATTTCATATTTGGCGGTGAAGACAACAGCAATGGGTTGATCTAAATGTACAGATAATTTCTCCAACTCTACTGCAGTCACGTCTTCTGAAAAATTTTTGATCTGTTTGAAGTTACTTTTAGCTGCACATTTTCGAAGTTTAGATCTCTGTGTTACCAACTGAACTGTTTTATGCTTTCGTTTATTCATGCAGAACCGTCCAAACACACAGTTGTTCATGAGTTTATAACGATCTTTATCACAGTCATCCTTGGCATTTTTGCGGTTACTCAAATTAAGATCGATGTAAGGTTTCAACCATGCTCCTTGTCTAAATTTTAACACTCTGTGTATTTTTGTACATATCAATCCATGTCTCAGGTACAGCTGTAACGTTTTGAAGTGAACCACATAGTGGGAACGATCTTTTAGAGTAGTGAAGAGTTTTTAACCGGATGATTTCTTTGAACCTTTACCCAACGATTTTTTGAGTGGGTTGAAATGAGTTAACAGTTTCTGGTGAGCAGGTGAAAACTCATCATAGGGAATGTCATCATGTGTAGGAGCCATGGGAAAAGCAGCATGAGCTTTGTGTAAGTGTTTGGGATACAACAAATCGACTTCAAGGATGTAACCTGTATCTCCTTCTGTATCGACAGTTGTCCAGTCAATGCTGTCATACTCTTCAGAACTGATGAAGCGATACCCCTGCGAAACTCAGTTCATGAGTTCATGAAGTCTTCATGAACTTCATGAAGACTTCATGAAGAGTTCATGAAGTGTTCATCAACTTTCGCTTTAATCTTCATGAACTTACTTCATGAAGACACACTTCATGAAGACTTCGTCAACTTCATGAAGTAATTTCACACTTCATGAAGTTTTGTTACTTCATGAAGACATATTTCATGAAGAGTTCTTCAACTTCATGAAAATATTTTACACTTCATGAAGTTATATGTTACTTCATGAGGTTTTTGTTCATGAAGTAAGTCTAGTCTTATTCACTACAAATTTCCAGAGTAAACTACATTAAAAAGAAAATACAGAATAAATTTTACAAGCTACAATACTTTTATTCATGTTACATAAGTTGTTATGTAAATGATTACAGATGAGGCATAAATATACTTTCCACATATTTAATTAAGTTTAAATTATCTGTAAATCCAATCTCTCGTGGCATTACTAGTTTTTGTCTAGTAATTTTTGTTGTTGTTTCATAATTTATACAACAAACAATGCATGAAAGAACGCTAAACGATTCTGTGCCTAACAGGAGTTGTTTTAGTAACATAGGGACAGTTCAAGTTAAAACTTACCTTCCTAAAATAGCTGCGTAACCAGTTGGTACTGTGGACGTTTTCTACTTGTCTTCCTTATTCATATTTACTCCATAAAGTAAAGTTTTCCTGTCAAAATCGTCTCATTTCTTTGAATTTCTCCCGTGATTGCTCACGATCGGACATGCATGCAGATACTTTACTATCGCAAGAACGTCTTCCGCAAAGTTCATAACGAAGCAAAAACATAAAACTGTCAAAAACATTAACAGTCGACTCGGTACTAGAAAAAAAAGAAACGCGGAAAAATATTTTGATATCGCCATGCTTCTGACAGCTTTCATAACCCGCAAGTTGATTTTTTCGTTGAAAACATTCAATGCTCTCGATTTTAGAACACATTCCACTGTCACTCCCTGTCCAGCACGATATGACCCTAAAACTACGTCAGTTTAGACTAATGAAATAAAATTTATGACCAGGGACATGTGCATTATAAACTATTCTTCCAAGTTATGATCGACAACGGAACGTGAACTCAGAACATGTTTTTACTGGATCCCCGCCGTTGACAATAATACGACATGTATATTGACAAGTTCCAATTTCGATATTGATACCTACATATTGTAATTCTTGCCATTATTTGTTCATAAGATGAGAAATTATACACTGTCGGTATGATGGAGTAACTTTCGCGCCAAAACTGCCCCGCCCTTCGTTCTTCCGAAATCTGTTGCGACTTCAAGAACGGATAACAATAATCATACGTCTTATTTTATTTATAGACACGATTTACTCCTGATCTAAGCTTTATATTTACACTTAATTTTTCTTTTCTATCAAAAAATGTCTCTACTTCAAACTTGCAACATTCTATACGGAAAGACGCGACCGTTTCCCGGCATGACGCCATTGTTGCTGTCTTCGAGCGCGAGAGCGAGGCAGAAGGCGCCAAATGCAACTTCGCCAACAGACAACGATTCAGGCGATGAATATCACTAATAAATTTGCGATTCGCGCATTTCGCGGATAATACAACGATGGATATGTCAAGAACTGACTCAAGATAAAGGAATCGACTAGATTAACTGCCTATGGATGCATCCCAAGGTGATTTCCATGAGCGGTACGTAAATAACAACAATTTTGAAATTATTTTGAGTGCCGGAATATGCATAAACAAACATTGGTGAAGGGATAAGCTTTGAGGAGAATGACAGAAACATTTTGTAAACATATAGCAGTGTATGTCTCTTAGTCTCAGAAGGAAAATCAGTAATGTGTACGGAATGATAATGTGAACGTTGTGTACGATGGGACTTACACAGGGGCATGTAACGCTGGTGACTTAAATCTGAGCACATGCAGATGGTGTCAGAGTTCAAGGTGCTAGTTTGGTGCTAAGTTTGTTTGGTTTAGATCATAAACAACAAAATAAATTCAAATGAAAAGGGAGATAATTGCTATAGGCACTTTCAGGGATGTTTCATTTTCTCTCTGTCGTTTTTGTATTCACTTTTGGAATAATTACAGATTGTCAATTAAAAGTGAATGTGCCACAATGTTTAGTCATCTATTTGAGTTGGAAATAGGTTCAGTTACATGAAGATACGTTTTTCTATTTTATGATGTGCTGATTATTTTAAGTGTTGGGAAATGCAGATATTTCAGAATATATTTGATTATGAATGTAGACTTGTGATTTAGAAGCCAGTTTTGTTACTTGATATGCACTCTTTGTATTAAAAAAAATAATTTAAGGTCATCAGTGTAAAATTAAATTATTAAATTATTTAAAATAGTTTAATTAATCAGGTGAAAAATTATCTGAAACAAGTTATATATACTTAACATTTTGAGCAATTTTTTTTTAAAACAAAGTATTTGCTTTAGACTCTTTGAAATGGAAAGACTATGATTAAATGTTGTTGGTTGCAATGTTTTTCAGATTTCCACTGGGCGATTCTGAGGAAATGGGGGCGATTCTGCAAATGTTGAAACACAAAGATGAAGTTCTCGATGATTATATTCCTGAGCCAAAGTGGTCACTCTTCGCACTGAAGACTTCGGTTTGATTCGTAACATGAGTACAATGTATGTAGCCCTTCTCTTGGGTTCCTTGTCGTGATATTGCTGGAACTCAACTCACTCAGTCACTAACCATTCTTAAACCAATGTGGGCATCTTCAGTGATGTTACCACTGCTCTTCCTGAAGGTTCTTCCATCCTGTGTCTTCTGAGATAAATTGTGATGCCCCATGTACAACTTCCAGGTAGATGATTAAAGGCCCTGTTGTAAATTCTCTTTTGGTTGTGACTCTCATTGTCTACTTAAAAAACATATAGTCTGAAGGGATTACACTTTCTGAAATTGTATATTACAATCTAATGCATGAAATGGTGTTCCTAATGAGTTCATTTTCCTGGATACAGACTGATTGACATCCAAGCTGTAGTAAAGATAGAACAAGTATATATGGATGACAGCTTCTTTAATTCTAGAGCACAATGTTTGGATACAGGTTTTGTGTTGTTTTTAAATAATTGATCAGAGTTTTCTGCTGAAGATTTGAATAAAAAGGAAATCCCATCAAAATCTAGTTTTCTGTTTGTGTCCTCTTTGCTGCTTGATATTTAATTTATGTTATATCTATTGGTGATGAATTTATATGTTGCCTGCCAGCTTGCATGGCATGGTCAGATTATGTGACTTGTGTTGCAGAAAAAAGCCGAAAAAGCTCTTCAGGAAGTCTTCACGAACAGTTCAGGGGGGTCTTCATGAACTCTTCAGGAAGTATCTTCATGAATTCTTCATGAACTCTTCAGGAAGTATCTTCATGAACTCTTCAGGGAGTATCTTCATGAATTCTTCATGAAGTGTTTCATGAATTCTTCATGAAGTATTTCATGAATTCTTCATGAAGTATCTTGATGAACTCTTCATGAAGTATCTTCATGAATTCTTCATGAAATCTTCATGAAGTATCTTCATGAAGAATTCATGAACTCTTCATGAAGTATCTTCATGAACTCTTCATGAAGTAGATGTCTCATTTAATGTTCATGAATTCTTCATGAAGTTTTCATGAAGTCTTCATGAAGAAACTTCATGAAGTCTTCATGAAGAATTCATGATCTTTTCGCAAGGGTTAAGTTTCCAATGGGGAGCGGTTGTAGCATGACTGTTGCATACAGAGAGTTAACATCAAAGTAGAGAAGAAAGGAGGTGTCTTTCAGTGGATCAAAACCCGATAGGTGATAATTGTTAGCAACTGCATATTTCTTACTAATCATAGACACCCCACCACGAATGGAATTTTCAATGAAATTGTAAGTGTCGACATCAGTGAACAGATCAAGTTTGGCATCTGTGATTTTCATAGCAGCATCCAGACAAAAACCTGGCATGGAGTAATAATGACAAATGTCAAGACCATAGTCAGTCAAACACCCTGTTCTGAAGGTCTCTATGATGTCGGTTAATAGCAGCACATCAACACTCACATACAACCGGACAAAGTCGCTCATGGTTTCACAGTCAAACTCCTTCCATAATTCATGAACAAATGTATAGTCTTCCTGACTAATATTTTCATCAGACAAAGAACTGAAGAAGGATGCTTGAGAAGGTAAACAAGTCTCATTCAGTTTTCCCCAGTCATCCATGTATTCATAAGGAAAGGGAAGTTTCCTTGTTAACATGTTTCCATGATGGGGGAAGTGTTCTTTCAAATAGACAAATGAATCCACGCCTTTGTTCAGTTGGTTTTGTGTCAGTGCATCTAAGGAACTTTGCAGAAATTTGTAACTATCCAAAAAGACCAAATTGTTATCCACTGTAAACGATAGAAACTGTTCTGAGTTGTGAGGGATGACTGTAATGTCTCTGTCACCAAAGTGTTGTGCTACTTCCAGTATCAAGTGAGAATCATAACGTTCAGAGTTATGAAGCATGACAACCACTTTCTTGCGTAACTGAAAATTCAGGTTACATCGATTATGCAAAACTTGTCGAAAACGTCCTGTCAGGTGATCGTGGTCTAACACTCGATCAGTACCTAACAGTTCACTACACAAACCACAATGAGTAGTATTGGCGATGGTTATCTTATCTTGGACAGTGAGCTGCATGGGTTTGATAGAATCCAACAATGTCTGGATGCTGTCATATTCCCTTAAAATACTTTCAATAAAATGCTCAGCTGCCTGTTCTCCTACATAGGTTTGTACAGGTTTCGAATACCGTTCCTCCGTGCACACCACTTTGTAAGCATAAGCACAAGGTACATGTTTATTCAGTCGTGAACTACCCGGGTTGCTTTCTGGAATGAGCAAGGACTCAATATCAGCCACGATAACAAACTTGGCTCGTTCTGTTTTGCTTTGAGAGCGTAATCTAAACTGATACACCGCATCCTCTGGACTAGGCATAACGACTCTTTGTGCTTTGTCATAACAGTAGTCTTTATGCTTATCCAGACATTGTTGGGATGTATAACACCAAAGACATTTGCGACAGATGAACTGAGTGCGGTTATTACGTTGCTTGTTTCTGACTAACCCACTTAAACTGGTAATGAGACAGTAATGTGTATTTGGTTTAACGTCTACGTCCATACGTTCATGTTTTTCTAACCCTAAGATGCCTTCAAAATCATCCGACTCACTTTCTTGTGAAAGCAACAACAAATCAATCTTCCTGTTTTCATCTGCATCCAGCCTATTACTGATGTACATGGGATACAAAGTATTATCTTCAAACCCATACACGTTGATACTCAACTCATTGGCTTCTTCAAATCGAGGAATATGTTTTAAAGTCATGGGAAAGTTGAATCCTTCTAAATTCAAACGGTTTAAATAAGGACTATAATTTCCCTCGCGTTCTTTGTTATGAGAAGCCGGAAACAGTTTTGCTAAAATGCTGTAAGCAAAACAAAGATTATCGCCATTTTTTATGTTGATAATACTTTTGGATTTCTTGACAAGAGTTTGTGGTAGTGGAATATAACTACCACCTTTGAAAGGTTCAAACTTTACCACAGTGAGTTTAAAAGTACGACGGCGGAGATATTCAAACCAGAATGAACCCCCTCATAATCATCCAGCGTCTGAAGCATCTTGTGTACGGCTTCAAGATACTGTTCATTTAAGTCACTACCCTCTGTAGCTATAGTCATGACACTTCTGAAATAAGCCTCATGGTAACTTGTGCTCTCATCTTCCCGACTAGGTTTGGCCATTCTAATATGGAGACACAACCCCCATTTTACGGCTTTTTTCTCACGAATTTCATCCTCAATTGTATCAATAACCTGACTTTGTTCACTAATCATGAAATTCAGTGGGTCCGTGCTATTCCGTCCGTCAAAGTCATAGTCTCTAACATCTCCCTGTAAGGAGTGGTTTGAACATGGACGTGAGGCGATATTGGTGGCGGGAGGGGCGTTAGGTGGGGGAGGAGGAGGGACAGATAGCGTAGCCGTTTTAGCCCTTTGTCTACGTTTACCTCTGCCACCACCCGACATGTCATGGTCAGTTTTATGTGTGTGCATTCTTAATGCTTTAGAGGTTGGGAAAGATTGATGATAAGTTTGACAAGTATGTTCATCAGGAGCAGATGTTTTACAGTTACATGAATGTCGTTGATAACCGAATTCGGTGTTAAAAAAACTGTTCAAAGCAATGTGGACATTGACCACAATAAACAACATTTTCGGAACAACTTTTGACATGACGTTTTAAATTGTCTTCCCGATGGCAATGGTTGCAGGTAAACAATATGGCCACTTGTCCACAATGTCTCTGATGTCTTAACAAATGACATTTCTGTTTGAAACAATGTCTGCAAATTTCACATTGGAAGACAGGACATGTAGTTTGCTCAGACATTTTGTTATTTGTTGTTATTCACCTACTATAAAATTTGAATACGATTCACTATTGCATGCTTTTTTCTGTGCCAACTTCTTTGTTTATCTGAAATAATTAAAGTTATGATAAAACGTTTCGAACAATGTTTTAAAAAATGATGCACAAAAAAGGCCAAAGACTAAGTATTCTGATTGTTACTCACTTCTCTGTTGCTTGTACGTTCGCTTGAAGAAGTCGAGTCTTGACTGTCTCTAGTCTTTGACGGACTGTTGAAGTGTGTTTCCGGTCGTGCATAACCTTATCCTTTTTATACCGTGTAAGTGCGCTATGTTGCTTGCTATTTCTCATGTCTTGTATCGGAAGAGGGATGCGACTGGTGTCGCCACGTTTTGAAAAAGTGTCACGATTACTTCGCTTCTGTTTTTCAACAGTACAACGTGGTTGCTCGGTACATGCAGGGACGTTGATACAACGTGTTTTGGAAATGATAGAGGGGTGTGTCGCTCATATATACTGCTCACCATCACTCATGATGTTGTCTTGACTGATATTCTTGTATATGCGCGGATTCACATGGACACTCACGCGCGCGCGCGCACACACACGCACAGACACAGACACACACACACAAGCCATCGAACCACATGCGCGCACACAGAGTGAGAAGTCGACACTGCTAGACTATGGGTGAAAGTCCAACAAAGAATAAGAACAAGACTTTTCAAAGTAATTATTCGTTTTATTAAATTAATAATTCCTTTTCATTCCTGACGACCAAACCTTACCCCGCGTTCAGTGTGGTACGTGTCTTATTACAAGGACGTTGTTTGCTGGTGTTGTGGGGAAAGCGTAGGGGACCCGTGCCTGACACTGTGTCACTGCATCAAGAGGATCCCTTGATACCTTCTGACAGCAACAGGAAATGTAGACTAACGCTTAGTTTCTGAATACATATCATTTTGATAGTAACACACAAACACATTCAAATTCAAAAGGAGCATCAGGGAGACCAGAGCTTATAGGGCTTGAGCGCTGCAGCTAGGGCTATGGTGTTTGGGAAATAATATGGTTCGGGGGCTGTGAGACAGACTACAAGGGATCTTATCATCTCGGATGGTACGGATCAAGACAGCCACATCGATTGCGAATACACTCAGCACAATCATACATTCAGCACAATCAGCTACAACGTGGTTGTGCAGACTCGTACCACTTCTGAAATAATAAAATTTGTAAGAAGAACTCGTGTGTAACGGTTTTTAACAGAATTAATGTTAAGTAACTTTACGGTAGGAGTACTACATCATTACATGAGAAGGGGCGTGATTGGACGAGTGGTAGTGACGTCGCACTGTATATTAGTGTGTTCTAAATCGGATTTGCAAATAATTTGAAAAAAAACCTTGCTATAATTAGACTTTACACACACAATTATGTGAACTGTTTAAGACAAAAAATGTGACTTACTCAAGACAGTAATCTATATAAATTTATTAGACACCGCATTGTGAGAAGCTGGTTTTGGTGAACATATGAGTAAATTCATTCATAACTAACGAAGCCGGAGGAACGTTTCAGATCACTATCACCAGCTCGCCGCTTTAACCGGAATGAACCCGGTTGTCGAGCGAACAATATGATTAAAGTCAGGACATAGCTACAGGTGTAACCTAACCTATCACCCGTCGTCTACCTTCACCGCTTTTCATTCAAGACGATATGCTTACTAGAATGAACTCGCCTCACGTATATATTCAAGACTAACTAAACAAACTCAGTGAGCGGGTAAGCACGTGTTCCCGTTGGTGAGAAACATTGCGCAAGCACCGCCATTCATGTGTCCATTTAGATTGCTTCGCAGAATATCTACCACCCATCATGATACTAACAGCGCAGTGATAATAACGTATTTTAAAACTTGTACTTCTCACATCTTAGTAATAATTTATCCAACACTATGATGTAGGTAAGAACACTTTTTGTGAATTTCTGGTTCTCATAAAATTCGTAGTCGCCTACAATAGGATACAAGGTCATTATCAGTACACCTATCAACATGTATCATTTTGTGAATATCGTCTTTAATCAAGGCGATCGCACGAACAGAATTATAAACCACTTATCAGTCAGATAAAGTAATCACATGATAGTTAATACGTGATTGTGGTAACATAGATGATGATCAAAGTTACAAAGTACCTGCGCGTTAGGTTCTGCAACTTTTCAACAGAACACTACTCACATGGTTTAACATGTAATGTTTGCATCAAAATCTTTCCCACTTTGCTAGTGAATTCACTCTCACGTTTGTGTAAAGTCGAGGTACGTTCTAACGATTCTATCTATCGATCTATCACTTGTTACAGCATGATTATCATAACGAATTTCATTAAGAGTGGAAACATTGAGGATACACATCACATAACAGACATTTTAGATTCGGTAAAGTGTTACAAAGTAATTGAATCAGAAGCGTTAGTACTCTTTATAATTTTAAGTTCGTACTCTGTTCTTTGAGCATTAAATGAAACGCGAACAGGCATTACGTGAAATATTCCAACTAAAGCTGTTGCGAGCGGTGGTGCGTTTTAAGACGTAAACGAATTAGCAGACTCTTAAATGTGGAAAACGAGCTGTCTGCTGCTAACAATTTTCTTTTCATCACTAATTCTACTGAATTTGAAAACATAGCAGGGAGGGTCTTGCACATCTCAGTTAAATAAACAGTAATTTAAAGCAAACCCATCTTGACGTACAGATCAAACCATCTTGACCTACAATCAAACCTACTTGTCAGCACTTTTTTACACAATGGGCAATGGCGGAAAAAGTGGTGCATGAGCATGACACAGCGTTTCTCTTGCTGCTGATTAAGTTTCATTACAACGCATGAAATGGGATCGCGATGGGTTAGGGTTTGTATGTGACTTGATTAAAAAACGCTAGATCATAAAGACACTGTCGAGACGTCGCCAAGATAACCAGTCACATGACACCTTTCATGGTTGTTCTATATTACAGAGTACACCGTGCACTGGGTATCAACCGGTCATGCCACCCTGTCGTGACTGTTCTGTGTAAACAACTTATTTGAATAGACAGCATTCCAATCGTTTTGTAACAAATAACCATCAACTATAGCGTGAAACATCCATTGATAATTTCTCCTTAAACGTCATTAACTTCTTTTCATCATGGTGATATTATGTATCACTAGGCTTAATGAAATTGATATGTTTAGATAATGACTGTCACGTGTAGCTATTTTTGGGATGAAATGTGGGCCAAATGAGGGATGAGGGATGAGGGATAAATGAGGGATGAGGGATTTATGGTCACTGGTTTCATTGTCTTTGCTAATTGGAGCACGAAATGAGGGATGAGGGATGTGGGTCATGGGCTATTGTTTTAGCTAATTACCGCATTGTTTTACCATTGTTTTGATATAGTTTCTATTGTCTGTGCTGTAGAATGAAATTTATATCTACTCACGTGTAATAAACCCTAAAACGATTTTCATTGGTCAGTTATCCGACCATGATCTCCATGACCCCACTGGAACGTGGAACTCTTTTTTATTCATAACTTTTTACTACAAATTTACTACGAATGTTCAGTCTCGCTACTACGAGAACAAACCAATGAATTGCTATCTAATACAAAACGTTACGAACAAACTATTTTTCACACACCGTGTTTATTGCTACGATATTTCAAGAAAAGGTAAAAATAAACTCAGGATGACAAGTGCCGCGCACATCACTGGCGACAAACGGCTAACTAACCACAGTGCTCGCAAACATTTGATTCAGAAGTTGCTGGAAAATAGCGTAACTCCAACGCAGACCATGCATGTGTCTAGACAGAAAAATGTACGGCTTTCTGATGCTCAACACTGGAGAAGTGGGAAATCTGTTGTCTTGGACCGGAAATCAGACTGTCATGTTTCCATGCTCGTGTCGCGCGTCTTCAAGCGTTCCGTCATCGGAAGTTTGTCCGAAATAAATCTAACACCCCAATGCATGTCGTACACAGACACAAGCTAAGCCTTGCCTAGTGATGTTGTTCACACTATCTTCGGGGGTTCAATATTAGGAATATTAGGGGGGACGTTCCACATCAAAATTGACAAGTCTTCTATTTCAGTGAGTGAGACCGAGCCGTTACAAACAGTCGCCGTGTTGCTCGCTCTCCTCTCAGTGACGAGGCATAACTTTCCCATTAACAATGTTTCCAGTTATACAATTCTTACACTTACTTAAGTTTGTATGTTTTGTCTTCGTGCAAGAGTAGCTAGTCAATATGTCGCGCTCTTTTCTTAGTAGCATTACACAGGGAGTTTACGTCCATAGTGCCGTATCACTGTATTCTTACGCAACATTGACCCTTACGTCAAGCGACAACAGCTGATTTCGTTTTACGTGGACTTGTTTAGAAATAAAAAAAGTTAGATACAAATGGATAATAAAGAAATTAACACACTCGCGAGTGTGGTATATTGTTTCTGCGAACCCGTGTCAGAAAATCCATATTTGTATTTATATATGTTTTTTTTCTGACACTCGTTGCGTAAAACCAACATGACACGCTCGTGTATTAATCTCCATCTACGTCACTGAGACCGCCCCTCTGATGCGCTCTTCTGATTGTTTGAATCGCGAGAGAGAATTGTCAGATACGCCGATTTCAGGAATATACTGTCGAAATGAGTAGTTTTAACGGGTTTGATTTGTAACGATGCCAGTAAATGATTTATGTAATTGTAGTCCCCCTCACCCCCTACAACACACACATGGGCTCAGACAATACACAGGACACTTAACTCCGTTGATACCGAGGGTCTTTTTCTGACGCACATTTTCATACGATCTCTCAATATATGCATGTTGATTAGTATACATCTCACCTAATTCCCGTTCAAGGTATAAACATATTGATATTAGGGATAAAGCTCGTGGATTTCCCACTTCCAATTGTCTAAACAGGTTTGATTTAAATGAAGTACAAATAGTGTGTCACAAGCACAGCTCTTTAGAAAATTTTCTTGTGATTCGGCACACAGGTCACTGATACTGTAATGTGAACAGCCGGAGAATTCTTGGTCATTCACACGTGTACTTATAGTGTACATGATCCGATACTGTATATTCATAGAATGCTGATAACAAATATAAACATGTTCAAATGTAATAGCCCATAATAAAATACACAATTGTGTCCAGAGAAATGTACTTTATAACTGTAACAACGGTTACTAAGGAATTGCTTATCATGAATTTAAGTTTGCTTGGATTTTGAAATCTAAATTTGGAGAATATTTGTTAGCATTGCTGCCTCCAATGTAGAACACCTTCAGAAACGGACTATAGAAACTTGGCGCATGTTGATACAAGAATTGAACGGTTTACCAGCCTATTATTATCTAAATTCATGGTCATAAGAATATGACAGTTAAATGTATGTGCAGGGACATTTTCTGGGAGTACTTCGATATCAACCTTTCACTCAAAACCCCACGGGAAATATATCTAGAATGTCTGGAGAAATACGAGGGATAATCGGCCACGAGAATCTGAAGAGGGTTGTGGTGGTTGAGACGTCGCATGGGCATTATTTAAGCCATGTAGCCATTTTGAGGAACTGATCTACGCGAGTTCGAAACCCCGTTCAGGAAGAAATATATGCAAAACTTTCTTAAGTGAAAGTGCCCGTGATTGACATGTGACGACAAAGGACTTTCATACAAAACATGGTGAGGGATTCTAAAAGGTGCTCGAACTAATAATCGTGTCTCCCACACGTCCTTGTTTTGCGTTTGAGACAACCTCTTTCATAGTGATAGTGAGACACCATGGTCGCTGCATCCTAAATAGTTATTGCCCTAAAATTATCATGTTTCACGTAAGCTGTCGTTTATAATTCAGATTAACATAAAAAAGCGTCGTTTGTAATACAATTTCATCGCACACTAATTTGCATAAAGCCATGGTCTGTCCCAAATAAGTGGATTTCGACTTTGAGAAAATACGCATTGCGCACCCTACCACTGGAACTGCAGTTAGACCGAACTTTAAGTTTAACAGATATTTCACACTTTCATATGTCAACTATACAAATAATGGACATAAATGTGAATTTTTTTCTGTTTCCGACAGTACTTAAGCTCGGAAACGTCACGAAAGGAAAAATAAGAAGTTGTTGTCCATAAAACGTGTCGTGTATTAATCTTCCTCCAACAAATGCCTCCCAGAAATCTGAAAATGATTGCCCGTTCATCAAAGAACAACAGGAACAACAGGAACCACTTAGCCCCGGACAGCCCATACGGAGATACGGAATACTTCATGTCATTGCCAAATATATTCAGCCTATTTCACTATCCAACAGAATGATGTCAGCAGAATGTGAAAACGTACAGTTGTCTCATTCCATGAATAGTGGAATTATAATCCTTTATGGTTAGCAATATCGGAACTTCGTGTCCCAATAAACAGTTTCCTTCAAAGCATTAGTGTTTCCTTTAAATCGTCAAAATTTATTGTTGGGGCAAAACTAATGAGATAGGACATACGGACAAGATCAAAAAGTGAAAACATCAGCCCGTATCTCAGAACAAATGATTCCCCTGCAAAACGGTAACTGACATGTTGACAGTGATAGTCTATTGTTTAGACTGATCATTTGTGAAATAAATGTAATTTAATCCCCTAAATTTATTAGTAATATATCAACAATACTACCTTGGACACAGACTACACGAGTTTGATGTGTTTTGAGACATCGAGCGTTGGAAACGCAGGCCTTCATTGAGCAAGCATCAGTGGAAGGATGTAAAACGGACGTTTTGCCAAAATGTGATAAGCAAGAGTTGGTGTCTGATGTTTCAGAATAATGATACAATTACTTTTGAATTTTGCATTATTCATTGAAGTAGTCATGCACTTTTCACAAGACTACTTGTTTTCTCTGAGGTTATATTTTTTCTTCGTTATAAATGAGTATAAGTATTTTAAAACAAATTTCGTTCATCTTACGTTAAATAGAGGAAGATGACACACATAAACAGCAATGGCAGTGCACTTATGAAACCTTATGTAACCCTTCAACTACTGTCGGTCTGTGACTGTATACATCAGCTTACATGCCAGAGTTCCAATGTCATATGCAAAACTCTTACAGGAACTTTTTTCCATACACTTGTTCTTGCACAACTTGACACCTTTGTTATAGTTACTTGCTTGCGTGTGGGAAACACGTACCACAGACAGAGATACCAAAGGTAGCAGAAACATCTTCTGTGGCACCCGTCACTTCAAGATAGAATGACGGAGACACGTGAACACTTCTGTTAATAACGTCAAGATCCTCATACTTATGTGCCTGCTATAATTAGGTGATTGTTATGCAGGATATGGTTTCAAACAATGAAGCGATCGCATGATTTTAATAATGACAGATTAGAAATATTTGCTGATGAAAACTTTAACGCTGAAATGATTACTGACAAGGTATAAAAGCAACTGTGTAAAATGTTAATGTAGATTGCTGATACTCAAAATCAATGTTTGATGTACAATTCAGTGTTTGAGGTGATGAATAATGATGCACATCAACATTCTTATTATGTCATTATCAGTTTGTATTACTGTTATTAAAACTTTCAAATATGAAGTGTTTTGGGAGCAGTTGTGTTGTTTCAATATGTGCTCATCAAAGAGGCAGAATGTTTGAGAAAGGGCGATACGCGTCTACGTTTTACAACAATGATAGTCATGACTTGCTTGAGAGGCACATGTACACTTTGAAAACGATACAAGAACCTGTATAGAAACGTCGTGTTCCAGTTTAAAGAAGTTGTCATCCATAAACACTTATTCTAATGATAGTCATGGCATTCTGTTTCCCGGAAACGTTGATATCCCTACCAGGATAGACAACTATATCATCTGTAGCAACTGACAATCAAATTGCGTTATGTTATACACTTTAGATCAAATTTACACAGACCTGTAAAAGAATCTGAATTTTAGTATTTACATTTAAAGTTTGTAAATATATGGATCCACATATCAGAATCTATCTTGCGTTTGGGGCATTATAACCTGTGTTTGTCTCAGTTGGCATATTTAAAATGTCACTTCCTCGTTGTGGGTTCTGTATATGGTCACTGACTCTTCAGGACTAGCTTGACTATTTTAACCTTTTTATGCTACTAATTGCCGACTATATGAATGTTTACAGCTATCACTTATTACGCTTTCCAATTACTGCACAGTCTGGAGCTTTGGCGTTAATGTAGAGTAAAAGGGTAACGGAAACGCACTGGAGCCCCTACTGGAATCTAGGTTACGGAAACTCATTTCAGCCCTACCGGATTGTGGGTAATTTGTGAGTTTTCCGGAAACGTGATGGAAATGTTAAGAAACGATCCGGAAACCTACATGAAACTTAAGTTTCCATTTTGTTTCAGTTAGGTTTCCGGTGTCCGGAAACGAAGTTATTTCTGCTGTGTAAAGTTATTGTCATATCAAAAGAGGTAAACAACCCCTCAAACCAAAATGATCCAAATCCTTTGAAATGCAATGCTTTAAGGTAGCATCGTATGCCTTATCGAGATCAAAGAAAATTGACACTGCTTGCTGAAATTCACACAAGGATCTCTTGGAAGAGCTGTCTGTAACAAAGTATAAGCAGACGACAACCAGAGGTTTTCAAGGAACGACTTTTATTTTCTTCATAACATCAGCCGGCAGGTCGACCAGGGGCATCAGAGGCAGGGCGAGGCAGGCAGAAGCAGGAGGGGGCCCTCTCGGCGAACTGTACTGTATTTGATGAGCGTCAGTTCATGTCTGCTGGAGTGTGGGGTCTGACCCCCTTTTATCCAGCTCATCCCCCGCTTTGATTGATACGAGGGGAAGAGGCAACTGGCATATGGTTCCACTCAGCTGGCAGCTTGATCCAGGTGGCTGACAGGTTGGTCTGCGTGACCCCACCACACCAATCTTGTCCCCCATTAGTGTCGGGCGAGACGTTGGTCTCTAATCCCCTATAGGGCAAGTCACGGTCAGCCGGATCGCAAGGCAGCATTCATGTCGCGCCTGGCCTACCCCCCATTGTGTTACATTCGCCCCTTTGTATTCTGAAATTTTTCGGCAGAAAAATTTCATTTCGTTTACATGGTTATATAGTCTTTGTGTTGTGTTTTCGGCCGGATACGTATGCTACAGTCCGTTATCACTGATCACAGTTCACACAATTTCTCATGCATTCCCACACTATAAACACTTTTGGGAATAAACCGAACACTGGTTGTCCATGAGTCCTTCCTTGGACCCCAGTTGGGACACAGCACAGTCTGGTTCATGTCACTGTCGTCGTTAGTTGGGGTTAGCCAGTCACATCCAGACTTGGGTAGAGCTGCCGCACTACCGTGGCTGTTCCCGTCCTGTCCGTCCTTCCGGGCACGAGTGGTGCAGAGGCTATCCGCTCCCTGTCGGTTGTAACCGCACCTTCCGTTTCAACAGGCACCAACTCAAACTCGGAAGTAGCATGGGTGTGTTTTCCCCTCCTAATTCTTTTGGCTAGCCAGGGTTTGATAATTTTGGAATAGATAGTAACTGACACCATTATCAGTGCAAGTGACAATGCTACCATGACAAAAGACCATAAATAATTCCCCGTCCCCATTTCCTCAACAGTATCCATTGACTCTAATTGCTCAACCAAGTGTCCCATTGGAATCTTATCGAGGTGTCTTAACTTCTTTGGTAATTTAACCCTTGTAAGATCAAACGTCCTTCCTCGTAGGGGTTCCAACAAAAGCATTTCCGTTATATTCAATGTATTGACCAAGTTCAGGAATTTGTCCTCAACATTATATCTGCTCTCATTTTGATAATAGGGCAATAGAGTCATATAGTCATTTGATGCAGAACAGGACTTTTTTAACCTTATCACATCCAAGGGAGGTTGCGCCGTTAGGGCATGGGGTCGTCTGACGTCACTTTCACAAACTATGGTGAAGTCCAATTTAGTACGCGTTGCTATGACCCACTGTCCTGTAGCCAGGTATTCAGCTAGAGGTAGAATAGCCTGAGACATCACTTCTGTCCTGCAGAATCTCTTTATCTTTTGCTCATTTTTCATAAAGAGGGCAACTATACATAAGTGACTGAAGTTTATGGGGTATGCAGGACTTTGAATTTGACAGTAACCGACCATACTGGCAGTACACTCCTGCTTTTCTGTTTCTTTCAATAGCATGTACTTAGTACGCTTAGCGTTCACTGCTATTAGTTCTGCCTCCAACTTGTATTTAGCTATAGAATTTTGGAAACCATTTTCAGTGCTGTGAATTTCATTGGCCAGGATAGGAATAGGTAGGTTATGGGCTCGATATATCTCTACATGACCATCTAGATCTAAGAGAGGTAGAGAGACAACTATAACTATCTTGTTGTCATAAAGCACTGTTGTACACTTAAGGGTCCTATAGAAATTCCATAACTCGCTTTCGGGATCACCGGCTAACTTGAACCTTGGGGGGAGATGAATTTTTACCTCTTGTAAGATAGTTAGCAACTGTGTGGGCGTTATTGTGCTAGGCGACATATGGCCCAGGGATAGCATATTTAGTTGTAAATGAAGGTGTTCCAAATAAGTGGCAAAGTTTCCTATCGTTTGTCTTAGTTCCTCTATTACCAATTCTATTTGTAGATAAGTCTTAACAGCCCACTCAAGGCTGTCTATGCGTACTCGGAAATGGTTGGTGACATTCCGGATTGAGCTGTCAACTTGTTGTAAGCTATCTACTATATTATTTATGGCATGACGATTTTCCCCAATTTGGACTCTGGATACGTTCAGGATGGTTAATCCTTCCTGCACTACATGCGCTAAACGAGCTTGGTTAGTGGCTAACTTATGTACATTCCTTTTGATACTACCCAGGTCCTCGTCTGACACTGTTCCGAAAAGGAAACTCAACGCTTTCCCGACAAAGGGTAGAAGCGACCTTTTGGGCCTCGACAGGTGCTGATATTCCAAAAAGTTTTCCTGAAGATTACTTCACGTGATATTCAAACTATTTATTTCTTGATCCAGTTTTATGAACATGCCGTCTATTCCAGCATAAGCAGCACTATAGTTCTTGTTGATTACCTTATGAATAACTAATGCCACGTCTGCAATATCCATTTGACATTTGGATAGATACATTTGGTAAGGTTTTAGGTCTATAACAAAGGTGATTAGCCACTTAGATCTGGTGGTTGTCACGTCATTCAACTTTTGAAATATGATATTTTCGAACATCATGGTACCACTGGCTAGACCAATACATACAAAAAGAATTAGGACACCCATAACGATTCTCTGAAAACACAGAGGATAACAGATTGGTCTCGCGAAATACATGAATTATAATTAACAGCCAGAACGATTCCTTTATATATGTATATATGTATATATATATATATGTATGCATATGCAGCTTTTGGTCAGTTGTCATAAGAAATCGTCCAGTGAATAAACATATCTATATGGGCATGTATATGTGGCATTACTAATATGTACATTGCAGTCGTAGCTAACCACCTATTGTGAAGCCTTACAACAGTTGGGCTACAGCTTTTAGTAACTTCTTAACGTTGTTACCAGGCTTAGGTTTCTTATCCGTTTCACCTTTCATGGTGACAGGGTCGCTATTGACGGTGTTCACCACATCTTCCTGATGTGTTTGTGAGCTATCAGTATACTGGTCAGAGTCATAACCCTTGGTTATTTCTAGTTCCCGCTTCTTGCTCCTTAGCCGCTTCACGACTTCGGCTAGGGTGATGTCATCCTCATCCTCAGAATCGGATCTCTCCTGGCGATATCGTCGCGCGATTCTAGCTAAAGGATCCCCCGTCTTGGTGTCTGAACTTTCTGAACTTCCTCTTAGGTCGACCACTGGTATCCTTCGGGATATCCCATTCATCTATATCAGCTATCCTCAGATGCTCTGCATGGGCTTTTGTTGTTGAGCCATCAAGCTGACATCGGATGATATAGGTGACAGGAGAGGTTTGATCTATGACCCTGTAAAATGGCTTCCATTTGTTTTGCAGTTTGCTCTTCTGCTGATGGAGCCTGTAGAAGACTGGGTCTCCTATCTTTATTTTGTTCGGCTTCCTGTTCCTGTCAGCATACTGTTTCTGTCTGCGCTTAGCCTTTTTCATATTTCTATGAACCAGTACGAAGGATTTGTGTTGTTGTTGTAACCCGATCTTGTGTTCATCCTCTCCGGTGTACTTTGGCCTTGGCTTGAGTAGATTATCAATGGGTACCACAACATCCCGATTATACAACAAGAAAAAGGGCGAGAATTTGGACGACTCACAGATGTTGAACCTTATGGCGGCCAATGTCTGGTTGAGGTACAAATCCCAACTGGTCAGGTTGTCATCCAGCTTCTTAGCGAGTACATCGTGCAAAGTCCGATGGAACCGCTCAACTCGACTGTTGGCCTGTGGGTGATAGTATGAGGTCTTCACATGATTTATCCCCAGCGCCTCCAGAGTTTCCTTAACTATTCGGTTTACATTCTCCGTGCCATTGTCCGTGACGATCTGAAGCGGGGCGCCAAAACGTGGAAAAATTTCCTCGATCAGTAAGTGGGCCACGGTTTCTGCTGTTTTGTCTGGGACGGGAAACGCCTCGGGCCAATCACTAAAATGATCCACAAAGCTTATGATGTACTTGTTCCCAGACAAGGAAGTAGGGTATGGTCCAGAAAGGTCCATGCTAACCTTGGCAAATGGGTAGGGTGGCATATCAGTGTCTTGTAGCGGCGGCTTCTGTGCTTTTTCATACGGACTTGACAAGTGATGCACCTAGTGATGTAGCTATACAGTTTTTTGTATAGGTTCGGCCAATAATATTTGGTTTTTATTGACTCAAATGTCTTGTCAATTCCCATATGTCCATTTTCGTCATGATACTGTGTCACTACATCTTGCTGCAGCTGTTCAGGCACATATAACCGTGGTACTGGCTCATCGTCTGCATCACTCATAAAATAGAGTAACCCATCTATGATTAGAAATCTTCTCAGTGGTGATTCATCTCCACTACCCTTTTCCATGTTGGTCTTGATATCCTGAATGTTCTTGTCCTTCAGCTGTTCGGATCTCATGTCAAGACCCTATTTACAGGTTTTGAGAATCTCATGGGCCTCACTTGTAGAAAATTTGCCAGAGTCGAAGACATTAATCTCTAGGGCATTGTCAGGACCATCTAATACTATTTCATCCTCAGGATTGGTATCAACTTCTGGGTGGGTAGGTACTCTTGACAGGAGGTCAGCACAGGTATTGGTCACTCCTGTAATGTACTCAATTTCGCAGTTGTAGTCCGCAATGCCCAGTGCCCAAAGCTGAACTTTCTTATTCTGCATTGGTGACTCCAGAAGGTACTTCAGAGGTTTATGGTCTGTTCGGATGATGAATTTGGCATTATGCAGATAGTGGTCAAGTTTTTGTAAGGCATAATGGATAGCGTACGCTTCTTTTTCAATGGTTGACCACCTCGTCTGGGTATCTGTCAATTTGTGTGAGAGGAAATGGATCGGCTTCTCAACCCCTGCGGATGTACTGTCATCATAATGTACTTGTGGTAGGCAGGCGCCCACACAGCTGTCGCTGGCATCTGTATAGAGCACATATGGCTTTCTAGGGTCTGGATATGTCAGCAAGGGTACCACCGTTAGACTCTTCTTCAAGAACTGAAAGGCCTGTTGACATTCTTTTGTCCAAGCGAATCGAGCATACTTCTTGGTTAGTTTCACAATTGGTTCTGCTATCTTCGAGAAGTTTGGTATAAATCTCCTATAGTAACTGCACGTACCAACAAAACTGCGGACTTCTCGAACTGAGGCCGGGGCCTCCATGGATCGGATTGCCTCGACCTTTTTCCCATCGGGTTTGATCCCATCCTGATTGATGACGAACCCCAAATAGTTAGTTTCTTTTTGCATGAATGAACATTTTGACAGTTTTAGTTTCAGTGAATGCTGCCGGATTCTGTCAAAGACCAATTGAATATGTTTCAGGTGTTCTTCCTTGGTTTTAGAAAAGATAAGGACATCGTCAAGGTAGGCAATGGCAAAAGCCTCAAGATCCTCTAAAACGATATTCATTAGTTCTGTAAAGATTGACGGGGCATTACATAAGCCAAATGGCATTACGGAAAACTCAAAAAGTCCTCGGTGACAGGCGAACGCAGTTTTCTCTTTGTCCTTTTCATCCATCGCCACCTGCCAATATCCGGACTTTAAATCCAGGGTTGTAAAGTATCTAGAATCTCCTAATTGGGTGAGGATGTCATCGATCAGAGGTAAAGGCGTTGAAATCGGGCGACTAATACGGTTCAGCGATCGGAAGTCGACGCAAAACCTTTTGCTGCCATCATTCTTGTCAACCACTACTATTGGGAAACTCCATGGTGACCTTGATCGTTGTATGATTCTAGCTTCAAGCATTTCGTTAATTGCCTTATCAACTACCTGGCGCTTGTTCAGTGGTGTTCTATAGGGCTTCATTTTAATTGGGGGATGGTCACCAGTGTCTATTTTCATCGTCACCGTGTCTGTATGTCCTAATTCCATGTCATTTTTTGCAAAGAGGTCACGGTTACGTTTAACTATGTCACAGACATTATCCCTGTGTTCTGGTGGTACGTTAATGTCAGTGTCCTTGTCATCTAGTATGTCATGGTCTGGCAGGTCTGACATCTTGACAAAGTTCTCCGAAGGAATGCTTTCTAACTTCCCCATAACGCACCCTCGTTTAAGCCTAATGGACTTGTTTGTGTTATTGACTAGCATGACGGGGATATCCCTGTGTTTATCTACCCTGACAATGGAGTTAGTAACTAGGACACCAGGTTCACTTGCCAAATAACCAGTATCAATAGCGGTCAGTTGATACACATCATCAATCTGCATGCCATCCCTATTCTTCACTTTAGTTCTCAAGACATTTTTACTTTGAGGTTTTATTGTTACATCGGCTGCTAGCCTCGCTACAGAGGAAATGTGAAGATCTTCCTCTAAGGGAACATAAGTCTTGCCAATCCTTAAGCTACCAAGATCAAAGTAAAGTCGAACACCCGCCTGGGTCAACCAGTCATGGCCAAGTATCATATTCCGATTCATGTTACCGACAACATAGAACGTAAGATTGAGAGTGACACCCCTAAGCTTGAAAGTGAGATTGACACTGCCATCTACTTCTAGAGCATTTCCATTGACTCCCTGTAGCAAAATCTTTTTCTTATCAAGTTTGCAAAATCCCTTAATTAGCTCAAAGATTCTCCTATGTATTATTGAAACTTCTGCTCCTGAATCTATTAAACACCTAACCTTTCTTTTACCTTTCTTTATGGTGCATGAGTTTGGCCTTCCTGCTAGATTAATTGAGTACCTCCTTTCACTCTCTTCCCCAGTGGCTTCCTTGTGGGGAAGAGGTTCTAGTTTAAAGCTCTATCATTGGTGGGGGCAAAGGTCACCCTACGTCTGTTCGGGCATTCCCTCTTAACATGTCTCGGTTGACTGCATAACCAACACACTATGGGTTTTGGGGAGGGTGGACGCCCTGTCCCTACTACAGCATGAATTCCTCTTCTCGACTGTAACCCACTCTGGCTGGCTGGGATCCTACAATCCCTAGCCCTATGCCCTGTTTGGTGGCACTTGAAGCATTTCCTGTGCTTTAAGTGGTCTATGTCCATCGCTTCTTCCCTTCGTTCATTTATGAACATTCCTTCCCTACTATTTCCTGGGGTCCTGCCTTTATTACCGGTTCTTCCTAACCTCAGTTCAAAACGAGCCCTAATGTTCTGCTCATGGGTAGCTGAGGTGACAGCCGTTGCCAGATTGGGGGGTTTTTCTCGCATTAATTTCTTTTGTAAGTAATCGAAGGCAAGCCCATCTATAAAGAAACCTACAAGTTGCCTCTCTACAGCCATACCATTACCCTCCTGTCCTAGGCCAGCATAGGCTTCCTCAGCCAAATTTAATAGGCGTTCAGCAAATAACTGCACACTTTCCCCAGGTTTTTGACAAAGTGATCGAAGCAACATAAAAGCATGCTGCGGATCGGTTATTTCTGCAAATCGCCTGGCTAATTCCTCCTTCAACTCCTCCCACGTTGCCTGTTCGTGGTCATTCATAAACCTAAATATAAAATCGCTGACGACCCCTGTGCTGGTTTGATAAGCTATCATTTGTTTTGGGTTTGAACCTGAATTGGTCAATACTGAATATTTTTCTATGCCTTTTATCCATTCCTTATACCTCTTAGGGTCCCCATCAAAATTCCTAACTACCGCCGATATTCCTTGAGTCCCGATTTTAGCTGATAAGTTAGCTAAGTGTCCTGAAATTTGGTTGGTCAAACCTTGTAAGAATTCACCTATCTCCTGGTTAGCCATCATGAATGTTGGAGAGTACCAACAACAACCCTGTCTACTCACTCGTTTCTCGTTGGGCCAGTCTCCACGTAACAGCACTGTGTCTTTTCTTGTCGGCAGTCCTTTACTTTGATGAGGATCCGGGTCATGGCACCAGTTGAAGAACCCACTGCATAGCCTATACTTGTAACAAAGTATAAGCAGACGACAACCAGAGGTTTTCAAGGAACGACTTTTATTTTCTTCATAACATCAGCCGGCAGGTCGACCAGGGGCATCAGAGGCAGGGCGAGGCAGGCAGAAGCAGGAGGGGGCCCTCTCGGCGAACTGTACTGTATTTGATGAGCGTCAGTTCATGTCTGCTGGAGTGTGGGGTCTGACCCCCTTTTATCCAGCTCATCTCCCGCTTTGATTGATACGAGGGGAAGAGGCAACTGGCATATGGTTCCACTCAGCTGGCAGGTTGATCCAGGTAGCTGGCAGGTCGATCCATCCAGCTGGCAGCTTGATCCAGGTGGCTGACAGGTTGGTCTGCGTGACCCCACCACACCAATCTTGTCCCCCATTAGTGTCGGGCGAGACGTTGGTCTCTAATCCCCGATAGGGCAAGTCACGGTCAGCCGGATCGCAAGGCAGCATTCATGTCGCGCCTGGCCTACCCCCCATTGTGTTACATGTCTGAACAAGCCTGTGTAAGAAAGCACGATACCTAGGTAATTAAACTGGTCCACAACTTCAAGTTGAGATTCCTTGTAAAACCATTTTTCCTGTGGTCGAATCTTCCCTCCTTTACGAAAAACCATTTTTAATGAACGGGGTGTTTGAAGTCTGAGTGGGTTCGACCCAGTCTACAATCAGGAACAGGGCAGTATTGTGTCTGTTACAGTGTTTAGGACAAGGATCAATAGTTTATCAAAGGTTTTAATGATTCAATGAGTGGATCATTATTTGTTAATGCTATATGTTCATACTATTGAAGGGCAACTCTTCAAACTTTCTAAGCACGAGGATAACTGTATGCATTTCTGCATACGTAAATGGCTTAATACAAACCCCATAAAGACCTTGAGCTATTCTTCAAATGACACTCCCGTCAAAGCTCCTTTAAGCCCTTCTGTACGTCGAGGCCGATGAGCCTGCTTTTACACAACGCCGTATAAAAGTATCATTACAATGAATTTAACCATTCATTTCTGTTACGACACTGAGTTTGGAAAGTATATCTCCTTCAAGACGTTTGTATTTTCCTCCTTGGCAGTTGGTTAGGCATACAATACAATTGAGTTACAATTTAAACAAGAATATAAGCAATGAGAATGTGAATATAGTACATGCAAATCCAAATTTGTTAGATGACCGCTCAATTTTCACAGCAGAAAAAAAACGCAAACATACAGGCTATTAAATATGCAGAAACACATTCTAAAAAAACAATATAGCATATTTTGCGACTCTCTACACTTTAATTGAGGTTATTCAATAATGTAATGAACTTGTCTGATGATCTTGCTAAAGGCAATACTGCCTTCTGTTGGTTACCAAGTCATGATCATGTTCAATGTCTGGTAACTAATCTTGCTGATAAGGCAGCACTCAACAGATCTGTGACATCATATCTGGTCCCATGTTCTGATTACAAAGCCTCGATTAGATCTTATATCCATGAGCTTATGCAGAAGAAGTGGGACACACAAATAGGTGTTAATAAATACCCACACAATATGTATATGGTCCACAATATCTGTTCCACCAAGCAACACCTCACCACCGAACTCCAACACCACAAACAAGTCTTCATACAGTGCAACTACCCCGAACAGTGCAACAAACTATACAGAACTTCCAACAATATAACAGAGGAAGCCATCAGTCAACAGTCTGCACCCTTTGTCATCAACCTCCCACACTGCGGAAGTGTCAGTCCTCATGACTCCTAAAAACAGGCCAGTATAGGTGTCGTCTTCAAATGAAACAACAGCGCTATCCTGAACACTATCAAAGCGAGTGGAAAGCCACCTACCAGCCAGAAACTAACCTATACGAAGGAGAAACACCAAGACCCAACAAAGAATCAAAGAACACCACACCTCAGCATCTAAACGTGACTGAAAATCAGATTACATCAAACACTACAGTATCCGGTAGGACAGAACCCAAACCCTATCAATCAACCTCAAAGACTTAAAGTTCAGGAAACTATAGGAAGCTATCCACATGAAAAGATTCCATCCATCAATCAACCATGACTAAGTTTATTACATACCTCCTGCATACTATCAGCTCATTAAAGATCCTCATTATGTATACCACTACCCCTTTGTGTATTTTGCAGGCTTCGTTTATTGCGATCTTGTTAAAGCCCACGTGTTGTTGTGTCTTGCTTCCTATCCCAAACAAAATCCATTAACCTGTATATATGCTCCTCTACCTCATACTGTTCATCACTTGGGTAATAACGGTGTTAGAACCTACACCGAAACGTCGCTGTCATAGCAATAAAGAAGTTGCTCATCCATGTATTGTCATCCTACTACACCTAAATGTCTCTCAAAGAAGAAATTTTAACTTACATGAAATTAAACCCTTTAATGGTTACACCCACTTGGAGTCCAGATTTGAGAAAGTCATTGTGCGACGAAGCCGTATTGGTCCTACTATGTATACTCATGAATACGTGTTAAAAGGTGAAGATCTTCCGTTTTGCATCCCTTGCGATGAAAGAACCACGATCCAGCATTGCCCACTTTCCATCACAAGGCCAGGGATAAATATTTTAATGCCCAAAACAGTTAGAGATTTTTTATGATGTTACTTATCATTTAATAATTGAATTTTGAAAGGAAATAGATACATTGTGAATAACTTATTTTGTAAATACACAAATTTTACAAGGGGTGTTTTGAATTAGCAAAAGCAGCTGTTAGTGGCTGTGCCCTCAACGGGGCTTAAAGAATCTTAATGGATTGTCAACCTGAGGAGGTTTCAAAACTTTCGAACTATCTTTGTTCTTTTAAAATTCAGCTAAACTGTTCCTACAATGGCCAACTCCAACTAGGGACGATGAACGTAGAAAAGGCGCTGTGAATCTCCATGGTCCCCAGTATGGTGATCAGATTTTGTTGGTGGTGAACTATAGCCTGCCTGTTTATTTTTTTTGTATTTTCTTGTCATGTACGGTTAAAATGTTTTATATTCCAGTACTAGTTTTAAGATATATATCTGTCATAATCTACTTGTTCTACTGTCTTTCGTTGACAGGTTTTTTGGGTTTTTGTTATACATTACCTATTATTATTATGTTTTACAGATTAAGATAGACATGCAGCAGAGAGGGTTTGGGTGATCCTGGCACAGTCAGGCTGGTAAGGCTCATCATCAGCTCAGGGCCCTCGCCCCTCTACACACAGCCCAGACAGCGAATGGGACTTCTCCCAGGAAACACTCCCTAGTCGAACCCACCAAGAACTTTCCGGAGAATATGAAGGCTCCCCAACACTGCAACCTTATGCATTACCCAGATTGTCAGAAGGACTGTGCTCCCGGCGGAGACTCCGGGCACTGTCCCTATCTGCGCCAAGAGATCAGGAGGTACCAAACCAAGGGCACCGAGAACAATGGGGAGCCTGACGACAGTGTACTTGGGATGCAAGCGAGAGATTTCAATGGCGAGGTCCGCATATTTATATCATGCTTTTCCTGAATCTTGCCAATCACATTGCTGTCAAAAGGGACAGAACATTCTATGATATAAGTGATTTCATTGGCTTCACGCAGCCCAGACAGCGAATGGGACTTCTCCCAGGAAACTTTCCCTAGTCGAACCCTCCAAGAACTTTCCGGAGAATATGAAGGCTCCCCAACACTGCAGCCTTCTACATTACCCATATTGTCAGAAGGGCTGTCCTCTCGGTGGAGAACCCGGGCACTCTCCTCGTCTGCGCCAAGAGATGACGGAGACGATAGTAAAAGTAACGAGCCACGCCATTATGTCTTTTAAGATATGCTTATATTATTATTCCCTTAAATTATAACATTGAGAATAACGTTCTTAGAGTATCGTTTTTATTAGTTTGATATGTGTTTCAGTATGTGAAGATATAATTAAAGAAACATGATAAAACTCATTGTTATCAGATGAAGAATATATATTGGGATTTCAATTCATATGATTTGACTACTGGTAAACACATTTAAGATGATCCACGACCTGACAAATGACCCCAATTTGCATACTTGGGAACGCCCCACAGAACGATCCACTTGAAACAAGAGGGAGACAGGTTGTCTGATAAATATCGAGAAGTTCATTGGAATTGTTAGAGCACACTCGATTTGGGAACAGGTACAATCCCAATGAATTGAATCAACACAATACACTGAGCAAATATGTTTGGGACCACCGATCCATTTCACGAAGCCAATGACATTTTCCTGGGTTTTTTAACAAAATTGTTGAATATCTAAAATGCTTGTCAATGCCTCAATCATCTGTTTGTCTTCGTCTGAACTAAAGGTTAGCGTGGAATATCAGTATCTTATGCAGGAAATTACAGTCTTATCATTCGAAGGAATATGCGGTGTTGATTTCATGTCACGGTTAGCATGTATTGCACGTGCATAATCGTCAAGCTACCTGTAGCAGCCAAGTGTACTCGCCCAATTCGTTGTACCGCCTCTCTTGTCACAAATGCGTTTAGTGCGCAGGATCATCTAATATGTGTCTAGCAGTAGAATGAAACAGAAAGTTGGATAGGGACGGAAGTCGTACTCATACACGTGTGTGTGTATGTGTATATTGTTATGTATATTTTTCAGGGCGTTTCTCACTAATGGATTGAATAAATCCTCGAAACTCAAACCCGACCTGTGTGTCCTTATTGAACACCCCTGGTAAAAGTTACATCAATTTTACTTTCAGTTACTATAAAAGTATAGTTTGATTTGGCCGTGACAGGCGAAAATATTGCCGATCTGTCGTAAAATCGCTAACGCCCTCTGCGTATGAATAAATGTATGTATGATAGATAAATACTCATTTATTCTCGTTTAAACTTGGTTTTGTTGAATGAAGTTGATCTACTGTATTAATCCTGATGTACAAAGTGGTGTTTTTGATAACGTGGAAGGATACAACTATGCACAGAGACTAATTGTGGCTTTGCCCTCGGCGTAAAATTATCTCCCTGGGGGCATCAGTGCCGTTTCGCTGGCGGCATTTTCATATCCACCACTGTTTTAGTAGTAGGATATTTGTTCTTTACTGTTCGGTTAAAGTTTGCCACAGTCCTAAGTGATTAACCAGGTGTCCATGCAGGCGGCACAATAAGGCCTTTGATCCAGTGATCTGCATTCAGCTGCTGGCGATCTATAGCTTATTTTTGGGTATTGTCTTCTGTAGAGGGATTTATAGCATGCTGTATTAACCTGAGTCTGTGATACCTTAATGTTTTTACTGTCCTTTGACGACAGTTTTTTTACGCTACAGATTTATTCAGATTTAACGCATAGATTTTTCTTGTCACGGTATGGCTGAAATATTGCCGGTGTGATGTTGAATATTAACTCATTCACTCGCTCATTAATACAAGCACATACTCAGACACTACTGTCTAGGCACACGTTTACACTTTAATGTAAGTACATAATAGTTCACACTAAAAGCAGCACACACACATAGAGGCACACATATATAAACTCAAATGTCCACAGTACAAACGCGTAATTGTAATCATTCGCTCATAACACACTTGTACAATAATGTAGATACTAGTATGTCTTAGGTGAAGCATTTATTCATGTCTTGACATAGGTATAGTCACACAGATAGAGGACTGTACTGAAGAAAGCACACTAGGCTATATATATGCTAATGTCGGATCATACAGGCTAGCACATACACACGTAAGTACACAGTTATGGAGGCTGATACTCATGTAGGCATATTTATTGAGGCACATATCCCGACACTGGTGCATTCACATATTCATAGTAATTACCTAAATAACATAGGCGCCACTGACACGAATTTTTAATTATGGAAGTTGGGCGATGGGATCAGTGATGGTTGGGAATGTGATTCAAAGCGATTTCCTGTGCTAGAAGTGAGGATGGAGTCGTACCAGTACTTGTGACATCAGTCCTCAAGCACAGTGTCTTGTTCCAAAGTACCAATCTGATTTAAGGCGTTGTTTAGGTTTGACATCAAGCCAGCCGTCAGCATTGAGTTGACACCATTTTAACCTGGGATAATGTTGGAAACTGCGGCAGGCAAACATGACAGAATTAAAGCATTTGTGAGAACAGCTTGATACGGTGAGGCCGTAGAGTGTCCTCTTGTAGTGTCCAATCATACTGAACCCTTTGTACACTGTGACTCGTTTTCCATACTTTTTACAACCTTAAACAGATATCAAAGTAAGGTATTTGAACTAATCCTCAGCAAAATAATACATAGAATTACATTTTCTAGCACAATATGATATAGAACACCACTTGTACGATTAAGCAAAAAAGGCACAAATCACCTTGGTGAATTCGAATGAATGAGGTGTGTTTGGATGAATTGATGCAGTTCGTGTGTCATTATTATTTAACCAGAATCATGGAATAAATGAAACTAATATAAACACATGATCACACCCCGAATTGCAGCAAGTGACCCTTACATGTTGCGTGAATTGTGTTGGAGCGATGTTTGGACAGCATATGGAGTATATTATATAAAGGCAATCGTCATGGATTGTACAGGTCTGCGACCTTCACATATTTTTACCCCATCTATACGTTCTATATGTTTTGGTTGGTATACTTTCATGAAAAGCTTCAAAATAAAGCGGAAAGCCATGCATAGCATTGAAAAAACTTTCTAGGAAATCATACAATTCGCAAAATACATTATAGTATAATTAGGCCACAAACCACATTTGTTTTCTGGGCGGATGATTAATGTACAGTCAGTGGTCAAATTTGAGTTCGCACTCACTTAACGTCACGACACAGCTTACTAAATATCAGTCACAGAAAAAAGAGATAATACCTTTTTTGAATGAAATAAAATACTTACACAAAATTTTCAGTACCTTAGTGATATGAATGACCCCTTACTCTCAAAACCTGTCGGATTTAGGCTGGTAGACTGTGATATTGGCTTCTTACATAGACAAAAGGAAGCCGCACCAGATTTCCGGGCGATGCGTATGAGGTTTGTTTTGGTGTTATTGTCTTGCACTTGCCTTATTTGGCGATATGTTTGTGTCTGTTTTCGTTCGATTCGACTTCATTAGAACGGGTTCATACATTTTGTACAGTTCCTTGATTAAGTTCAAGTAAATCTGCGATTTTGTACCTTGATTTATCTTACTGTGATAAAGTTATGCTAACCTGTTTCTGGGTAAGCTGACACCTGTCAGACGGCATCTTCAAGCAGACGATACGCCGAAGGTAACCAAAGGCAATTAACTGCATAAATATACTTTCTATCATTCACAAACCACAAAGAAAAACACATGCGAAATTTCATAGCGGTGTTTGCCAGCAAATAATGTGCCAACAAGATTAGTGTCAACTGAAATAGTAGTACCAGGATTAAGAGTACTCCCCTCTGTCTGGTCAATACAGTAGGACACACCCCACTCTGTATTTTGTTTATATCTTTGGTTATATTAGGGCTCGTTTATTTTGTATCATTCATCGAATCATAATCCTTTTATTGTTTTAATTCTAGATAAACAGTTTGAAAATCAAATGTTTTGGCAGAACTGTTTAGAATCCCCACACAGATTAGCTCTAGCCCTCAGCCCAGTGGGACTCTCTGTCACCTTCGTTATTTTGATTGTTGGTAATAAAATTGTAACGTTTTAGCTTCTTGTGACTTCGGACTTCTTGCTGAGTTAATTCTCCACAAGCAGACTAACAAGCCAGTTAGAGTAGGAATCACTAAGCTCATCGGGGCCCGAGATCCTTATCATAATATAGCCATGAGAACAAGTTCAATAATATTAAACCTCAGGTTACTGAGAACAGTAAACATTACGGTCGGCATCACAGTGAAGGTGAGTGAGTAAGTGAGTTAAAATCCAATGTCGCATCGGCTTTGTGTCAGTGATATGGGACCCGTGAAGGTCTCGGGGTAGAATAGGCCTTCAGCAACCCATGCTTGCCATAAAAGGCGACTATGCTTGTCGTCAGAGGCGACTAATGGGATCGGGTGGTCAGGATCGCTGACTTGGCTGACACATGTCAGCGGTTCCCAATTGCGCAGATCGATGCTCATGCTGTTAATCACTGGATTGTCTGATTCAGACTCGATTATTTACAGACCGCCGCCATATAGCTGGCATATTGATGAGTGCGGCGTAAAACTAAACTCACTCACTCAACCATATGGTGACGAGAACAATGAAACTTGTCGTCAAAAGACCGTAAAACAACTTGACTATCACAGGCAGAATTAAAATTAGCAAGTGAAGGTAAACGTAATAACGGTAATTAGAAAGTATATAATATACTGAACGACAAAAGAAACGCCGCTTTTCACAACCAAATGTGAAATTTTGTTCTGACAAAATGGTGGTGTTATTTTGATTAGAAAAATAAACATATTGATCAAACGCACCTAACACGGCAGACGTGTTAAGAAGTGCCGTATAACATTCGTGAAAATGAAAATGCACGTACATATCGTGACAACCCTGCCAATGAAAGAGAGTCCAAAACTCGCATGAAATGGCGCACGGCGGGTAGCCAATCGTGTTATTGCTCATGTTAGTACAATCTACCGACTGCAGAAGTAGTATCATGTCACTAACAGCATCAAGGATCGTCCACATAGGTTTGTATGGTCAGCTTGTATGTTAACTTGCTTTTATTGTTGTATGCAGATGATACTGTAATATTCGCACAATCAAGTGATGATCTTCAGCATACATTAAATATGTTTTCATTGTACTGCAGAACATGGAAACTGAAATTTAATATATCAAAACCGGAGGTTGTAATATTTTCTAAAGGAAGTAAAATGTGTGATAGGAAAGTAAAAGACTTAGATTTGATAACGAACTTACTGAGCTTGTAAGAAAACCTCAATTATCTTGGTATTTTGTTTAACAATAATGGACGTTTCTGTAAAGGAATTAAAGGACTACATGGCCACGCCCCCAGAGCCATGTATGCAGTGTTACGAAAAATAAGAATGATGGATATGCTACAAGACTACCAGTTAAAACTGTTTGACCAACTTGTACAACCCATATCACTATATGCCTTAGAGGTGTGAGGATATAAAAATACGCAGATCACAGATCTTCTCCATCTTAAGTTTTGTAAATACATTCTTAATGTTAGCATGACAACACCTGACTTCATGGTATACGGCGAGCTGGGCCCTTACCCGCTGAATATCTCTGTAAAAATCCGAATGCTTTCTCTTAGGTGTAAAATACTCATACTCCTAGACAAACTGAAATGCACAATATACTCTCTCATGTATGCCATGATGACAGCCTGTCCTAATTATAACTTTAAATTTAGCTTACTCACTGCAATAGAAAATATCCTACGGCATGCTGGCTTATATCATGTGTGGATGTCACAATATATTGTGTCTCTAAATGCTTTAAAAACTAACCTGAAAATGGTTCTTACTGATCAGTTTTATCAGTCTGCAACAGACTGCAACAGTAAATGCTTCCTCAAAAGGTGAATACTACAATCTTTATAATGAAGTACTAGTACCTCATCAAAATGCTGTAATCTTTGTAATGAAGTACCTCATCTAAATCCATATCTTCTGGAGCTACCTCCAAATCTTAAAAAGGGTACACACTCTTTAGATCAGCTAACCATAGATTACCCATAGAGACTGAAAGATGGACTAGTACTGTTAGATCTGACAGAAAATGCTATATAAAATTACTATGTAATGCTGTAGTGGGCGATGAATACCACTTCCTTTTAACATGTCCATGTCTAGCAACCCTAAGAAATAAAGAATGTTTCTTCAACACACAAACATGTGCATGCATACGTACATACATACATACATACATACATACATACATACATACATACATACATACATACATACATACATACATACATACATACATACATACATACATACATACATACATACATAGGCGCTCTGAGTAAAATGATCGAAGTCCTTGTGATAGTTGTTTGCAGAGTTTTGCACCATTCGTAGAGAATGCTTGGTCACCAAAGGACAAGAGATTGGTCACTGGAGCAAAGAGATCGGATCGGCATATGTGGTTTTACAAGTTGAGAAAGATACTGTGGATCCAGTCGATTAATGAATTTAAAAACAAGAAGCAATACCTTGCACTGGATTCTGAATTTGATTGTGAGCCAATGGAGATTTTGCATGACGGGGGTAATGTGTTCAATCATGTTTGTTCAGCTGATCCATCTTGCTGCTGAATTCTGGGTTTTCTGTAGCTTGTGTAGTGCATGATTTGGAAGGCCACTGAGCGACGAGTTGCAGTAATTAATGTGCGATGTTACATATGCCTGCACCAGAGCACTCGTTGTTTTCTAATCACATTTTGACACAATCAACACATTCCTGGACTTCTGTGAGTGTGTAAGATGGTGAGGAAGAATCGAGTGGCTTGAATGACACGTAAATCTGTGTGTCATCCGCATACAGACGCATACTGAGGTTGAAGGATCTGGCTGTGTCACCAAGAGGGAATTGTGTAGGCAGTAAAAAGCAAAGCGTCAAGGACTGAACCTTGTGGTACCCCAAGCACTAAGTCACTAGGCAGCGACATTTGACCTTGAATAAACACTGATTGTTTCCTGTCTGAGATGTAGGACTCGAACCACTTTAACACAATGCCTTTGTTGAAGCAGCGGTAGGCTGAATGATAGACTCATGCAACCAAATGCTGTCCATATGACCCTTTAACAGTGTTGCAACTATGCGTTCAATCAATTTGGAAATTTGTGGAAAGTTATGGGTCATGGGTCTGCACTTTTCAAACAGTTCATGGTCCAGGCTCATCAATTTGATGAGTGGAGTAAACAATCCAGGCTTACATTGTTGGGGCATAAGGCCCTCCGTAAGAGATTTATCGACCATGTAAGTCTGTATGGGGACAAGAGAATCAATATTCTCCTTGAGAAACCAAAACGGGCAAGGGATCTTGAAGGGCATCTGGAGACAAGTTTATAAATTTCAACTTCTTTCATTGATTTGAAACTTACAAACGCTGCATAGCTAATTTTTGAATCATCATGGCTTTGCTGATCACCTCGGGAGATGTAGAACACACTATCTATCATCCACAATTGACACTCAATACCGTGACTCATCTGAAAAGACAAAGTGGTTGTTGCTGCACATGCTGCTGTGAGAACTGACGTCTGACTTGGCGGTGACGGGCCTGAGGAACAGGACAATGGTATGGACGTGGACAGTTTAGTCCGGCCTGTCTCAGGTGTTGAATGACTGCCTATGAGTTGATCCCCCTTCCATGGATAACGATCGTTGCTGCTGCTCTGTTGCTGTTCGTAACCGGAAGTCGTTCTGGTCGAAACAAGGCGGGTAGTGGTGGACTGGTTGACATGCCTAGCAAAGCATTTTATGAAATACAAAGGAATCCCAGAGCGTGTGCACGTTGCCGCACATTCAGCCGCAACGTGTTTACGACCGTCTATTGAGCTCTCTATGGACGTGCCTTATTTGGAACAGGCCTCACGACGTGCATTTTCATTGTCAGGATTGCCTTGCTGTGTTTCACGAGTGTTCCTGCGTTTACACGAGTGTTCCTGTTTCCGGCAGCATAAAGTACATGAAGGCTGAAATACTGCTAATGTGACCATGAACTTTAGCCGCTCGTTAACACACCTAATCGTAGAATATGTTATTCGTCAAAATCGCGAACATCCAAAGACATGGTGTAATTGTTATTGGGGTCCATGTATGTAATATAAGGACTGTAAGTCACCGTAGCCTGTTGTATCGCGAGAATACCTATACGTAGTTGCGATTTGTAGCCCGTATCCATGTTATATTGTACCGTAGCGGAACGACTCGTTATTGTCGAATGGTTGTTATAGTTATAAGCCCGCTGTGTTCTACTTATTTTAGCCCAGTCTTGTTAAGCAAACAGGAGTGTTGTCATTTCTCTGTTTCTAAAAAAATGAAGTATTGAGAAAGAAACCATACGCTGAAACGTTATAATAATAATTTGATATAGAGATGTTTCAGTATTGAAGAGAAACATTGCTTTATAACCCAAAGAAACGTCAACATTGTGATAAAAAGATGTTTTAGTATTGGCAAAGAAACATTGCTTTATAACCTAAAGAAACGTTAAGTAACGTGAGATAAAGAGATGTTATAGTATACCACTGTTGACTGTTGACTTACAACAGATATAGATATCCTCACCAATCGTACCTTATGATGAAACAATCCTGTAATAGAAAACGGTCTAACTGGGCAACTAATATAATGCAACTATTATTTACTACAGGTTTGGCCATGTGTGGATGCAACAAGGGGTAGGGGATATTGATATGTTTTTAAATGCTTTTAAAGAAAGAGTGATTGACTGCACCAAGCCAGATTGGCATTCTGAGCTATCTGATAAAGCGTCATTACAATTTTATTCCTTAATAAAACATTCACTTTCTCCAGAATTGTACATTGACAATGTTAAAAATATTAAATGTAAAAAAGCGCTTCTCTTGTTTAGATGCTGTTTTAATCGATTAGGCATACAGCGTATTAGAAAAGGCTTAAGTGATTATTAAGATAATGATTTTATGTGCTCTCTTTGTAAAGTTTCCGAAGATGAATGTCATATTATATAGCATTTCCTTTGTACAAAGAATTTCGTAAGGATGTTCCACACATTTCCACTCATAGCAAAAAATACTGATAATTTAAAATCATTATTGATTTCTACTAATTGTGACCACTTGTTTAAGTTGTGAAAATATCTATATAATGTGTTTCGCATAAGAGGAGAATATCTTTGATACGCATGTTAGCATTTAATGTATGAAACATGTAACGATGTATTATGGGTCATATGGCCTTGAAAACAAGAAACCATTGAATTGAACTGTTGACTTACGTCTGACACAGGTGTTGTCAGCAGGGTTGAAACTTAATCCTATGGGGCACTTGCAGGTTCCCCCGGAGCACTGAAGGTTACTCGGTGAACAGTCCTGGTTCCTCTTGCATATTTTGTTCAGAGTGTTTGCAGGTTTACCTGTGGTCAATCAAGATTGGATGTTGCATATATTTTCATACCAAGAAGTATAGAACGATGACCATGCGATGTTGTTTAATGCCAAATTAGCTAAATCCTGTAATATTAGGACGATTTGTTTCTAATCTAGGTTTGAGCAGTCAAACAAGTAGCTGACAGCATAAGGCACCATTCACGCCATACTGTGACATGCTATCTACATCAATGGCCATGGGTTAAACTCACTTCTGCTGGGTCATTCACCAAGAGTTAATTAATGTCAAATTAATCGGGCATAGAAAGAGACACAAATGGAAAAGGAAAGAAAATGGACCTTTTGTCTATTGCACTCTATGTTGATTATAAGATATTTTGTGTTGTAACCTCAGATATGACCAAACCCTTATGAAAATACATCTGCTATATGACAAAAAACCAAAAAAGCAAAAAAAAAACAAAAAAAAAAACCAAAACAAAACAAACAGTGTAACACCACAGAGACCAAAACTCTGTCATCACATTAAAAAAACACAAGTTCAGCATTTATGTAAACGCGTTGTTGTCCTACCTGGTGAGTGTGTGGATGACTTGGATGTTACCGTGAGGTCCAGGTAATCTGTGTATGAATATTGAACAAAATGTGTTTCAAATCACAGATAAGTCATTTAAAGCTTCATAATGTGAACATACTCATATTTTATGATAATCTATTTCCGTATGAATGATTGAACACATGACACATCTTATGGATAACTACCTCATTTTTATTCTTCACACGGCGTTGCAGAGCTAATTCTGGCTCCTTCACCAGGTGATTCTGATAAAAGGAGCAAGAATTAGCCATGAGAAAAATTAAGTTGTTATCCATATTCACGTTCGTGCAACTTCTAAATGCCTCTCGGAAATATGAAAATGATGGCCTTCTTCTGGTAACGTCACGTCATCAATGAACAACAGCAACCACCGCGGACCAGACACCTATACGGAGAAAATTGTTCATTTCATTGCCAAATATATTCAGCCTGCTTCACTAATCCCAGGGGGTGTCAGGGTAATTTGATAACTTACAGCTCTTTCATTCTATATTAAGTGGAAGTACGTTCTTTATGTTATGATTGGTAATATCTATGGTTAGCAATATTGAAACTTCGTGTCATCCAGGTTCCACGTTATCCCAATAAAAATTTTCCGTCAAAGCATTAGTGTTTGCTGAATGTTTAAAAACTGATTGCTGGGGCAAAACTAATGAGATAGGACATACGGACAAGATGAAAAGTGAAAACATCAGCCCGTATCTCAGAACAACGATTTCCCTGCAAAACGGTAACTGACATGTTGATGTATATTGTTGAGACTGATTACTTGTGAAATAAACGAAATTTAACGCCCTAAATTTATTAGTAATGTATCGACATATATTACCTTGTACACAGACTACACGACCTTGATGTGTTTCGAGACATCGTGTGTTGGAAACGCAAGCCTTCATTGAGCAAGCACCTGTGGAAGGCTGTAAAACGGAAGTTTGGCCAAAATGTAATGAGCAAGAGTTGGTATCTGATGTTTCAGACATAATGATAAAATTTACTTTTGAATGTTGCATTATGTTTTGGGTGTCAGTGATGCAATTTTCACGAGACTTTTTTTCTCTTTGGGTAATGTTTTCTTCCCTTTAAATGTATAATTAGCTTAAAACAAATGTTGTTCGCCTTACATTAAATATAGGAAGATGACATGTTATCCCAGCAAGCAGCAATGCCAGAACACTTACTATGTCTTTCCCCTTTAGAAACCTTATGTAACCCTTCAGCGACTGTCGGTCTGTGACTGTATACATCAGCTTACATGCCAGAGTTCCAATGTCATATGCAAAACTCGTACAGGAACTTCTTTCCATACACTTGTTCTTGCACAGCTTGACACCGATTTTATAGTCACTTGCTTGCGTGTGGGAAACACATACCATGGACAGAGATACCAAAGGTAGGAGAAACATCTTCTGTGGCACCCGACACTTCAAGATAGAACGACAGCGACACGTAAACACTTCTGTTAATAACGTCAATATCCTCATACTTATGTGCCTGCTATAATTAGGTGATTGCTTTGCAGGATATGGTTTCAAACAATGAAGCGATCGCATGATGCTAATAATGAGAGATTTGAACCGTTGTTGATTCGAACTTTAACGCTGAAATGATTACTGACAAGGTATAGAAGCAACTGTGTAAAATGTTAAAACGTAATGTAGATTGCTGATACTCAAAATCAATGTTTAATGTGACATTCAATGTTTGAGGTGATGAATAATGATGTTCATCAACATTCTCATTATGTTATTATCACTTAGTACTCTTGTTTATAAAACTTGCAGATATGAAGTGTTTTGGGACCAGTTGTATTGTTGGATATCTGCTCATCCAGGCGGCAGAATGTATGTAAAAGGGCGTTACCCATATACATTTAACAACAATTATAGTCAAGACAAGATGAAAGTTTACATAGACCTGAAATCTAAATTTGAGTGTTTGGAGCGACTTGTTTAAACAACGTAAACGTCTTCTTAAAGGAATATTATCCCATGTTATGATGACGCGTCTTTGTGAAAATGGAACATTTTAGAATATGTCTTGCGTGTGGAGATATTATAACCTGTGTTCACCCCCCACCTCAAGTCTGTTTGAGGTGTTTAATACTTGCGTCTTGTCTCATTGTTCAGTCATGCTGGTCATTAGAATGAACTGGGCAACCTGTTTATCGCAGTGCCATTTGGGGGGGGGGGGGGGGGGGGGGGAGAGGTTATATTCCAGACAGGCTGGGAAAAGGATCCCATCCCCAACTGCCTGCTGTACATGACTAGGGTGGTACACTTAGCTGATGCTCAGATCACTTTGGTGTAGGCTGTATTTTAAGAAAAAAAGTAAAATTTTAAATTCATATATACTGATCAAATTAGACTCTTTAGTCGTTCAAAATGTAATGAACGGGTTGTTGGACATTTACCCTAAGGCAAATGTTCTTTCTAGTAGTAAATTCTAGCAGACAAAAGTCTTAAAGCTTTATGAATGCTTTACTTTTAACTGTCAGTTGTTACAACTTTCCGGTGAGAACCTTGTGTGAACTACAACATGCAGTATCGATATTCTTTGATCTCGAGAAAGCATATGGCGCTACCAGGAAGCATTGCATTTAAAAGGATTTGGATGAATTTGGTTTGCGGGGTGTTGACCTCATTCGATGTTACAGTTTTAACAAACAGTTTGTTTCAAATCTAAGTGGGTTCAGCCATGTATGATCATTACAATCAGGAGCAGGGTGCCCCACAAGGCAATATTGCATCTGTTTTTAATGATTCAATCAGTGGATCATTATTTGTAGGTGATATTAATATCTTTTTTCCGCGGTAAATATGTGCATAATATTGACGGGTGTCTTGAAAACGGCTTTAAACTTTCTAAATGCATGAAGGCACTCGATCTGTTAACTTGTTGTTTCTAATTCAAATTGGGGAGGGGATCAGGCTACCCTCCTTCACTTATATTGATCATTTGTGTGATCTAAACTTATTATGGTTCCATCGTTTATGGTAAGCTTAAGTCTGCTTGAATCTGTCCACCATTAAGGTCTAAGACTTTGTGTTGGTTCCTTTCCGTGACCTTGTCCTGTTGACAGTGTCTGTATCGAGGCAAATGGGCCTTCCCTTACCCACCCGCTGCCAATGCGGGCCAACACGAAATCGTCTTTTGTTATCAAGCCACGCTGGCATTCCTGGTAACAAAATGGCCAGTCTTACTGCTAAGGTAGCACTCAAGAAATCTGTGTCACCACTTGTATATTACATACACTGATCATAAAGCTACTTTTAGACCCTCTATCCGTGACCTGATGCACAAGAAGCGGGACACGTAAGTAAGTTTAAATAAATTTATGCTATATGTAATAAAACCGTATACTGGTTATACCTACATGAGTTGTCAGTCCAGATTTGAAGAGGTCTTGCTACACACGGTATACTCATGAATACTGGGGAACTGATAGGTATAGATCCTCCGTTTTTCCTTTCGTGGCATCCACATGGTACCTAGTGTGGTGATCTACCTTAAGTTGTTGACCTGCACTCTGTTGTCATTTATAGTTGAAATATTTTAGATTTAATTACTTGTCTTAAAATTATTTCTATGAAAATCTAGTTATTTTATTGTTATTCGGAGATGTAAGATTGTTTTTATACCTATTCATAAAATAGCAAATTTCACAATAGTCACGATATGGGAGACCTACTGCCGATGTGATGTAAACTTTTAACTCTCTCATACAATGTCATTTGGTTCTTTCCAGGGGATGGAAAACAGTTTCTGTTATCTGTGTTTCATTATGCATATTCCGCTGGAAGTCACGTGAGCTTTCCGCTAGTGGCGTCAAATGTACCGAGAGTCCGCCATGTTGCCGAAGATCATGCGCTTCAGTAGTACAACACTTGCCTTCAAGACGATGGGGATGCCCTCACCACATGTAAACCTAAGAAATGCATTAAAGTATATTGAAAATATCTAAAATGAGAAACAATTGAACCAATCGCCGGCTATACATATTACACACCTTTACCCATCAAGCAGTAAACGAGCTTATTACTTCGAATGTTGTTATAAACAAATATTCATTAGGCCATGTATTTTACAAGACGACTTGATACAACAAAACGAATTCCGATGAACGAAAGAATAAAATGGGACCTAACTGTATGCATTGTAAAATGTGAAAAAGTGCCGTCAGTGTAAAAAGTTACATAGGATAACAAAACCTGCTCGTAGACATCAATTTATTTAGTATTTCGCAATGTGGCACATTAACAATATAACTGAACCAATAAAAGCAATTATCCATGTCAGTCTCAATCTATTTCTCTCTCAACTAATAAAGTAATTCCTTTCTACATTCATAGATTATTTCGTGAGAATAATGACGGTTGCTTGTAAAAGTATTGGTAGTGAAATGCTCTCTGTATTACTATATGTGGTTAAAGGTCACATGCAACCAAAAAATCAAACATAACAGAAACACAATTATCACTTATTCATGACATATGAAATACATTGCCGCCTTTAAAAACCAAATACTCAAAATTATAAGCGTACTATCGCGATTCAAAAGTGCATTATTTTGTACGTTAGGCTTACTTTCCTCGAAACGAAGCCCTCGAGAGACCGAACCCAGTCATAGCGGGTGGGCGTCCACTCAAGTGTAACGACTGCTTCCGATTGGCTGGTGAATTTGGTGATACGCTGAAGGCCGATTGTGTGTACAGAAAGATGATCTGTTTGATGGGCATTTAAGAAGTATGGCGAGTCACAAGAAAGTAAGATTCTCTATGGATAACAATTTCTTTAATTGTACTTGATGCGTCGTTTCAGTATGGATTCATATACCGATGTCAGACAAAATCATATACACTAGAAGAAGTTGTTATTCATAAAGAATGTTTGTAGAGATGTAGGGTTTTGTAAATACATGTTCTCTGAATTTGCGTACGGTCCAATCAAAAAAATTTAGTGAACTGTTTGAACTCTGATTTCGCGGGCTTTTTTTCATCACGTTTTTTTCAACTTTATAGGTTGAATTGGCATTTTGATGAATTGTTCCGGTAGGTGCATACCGAAAGGTATCCGAATCTGCAAAGTTCTGTTTTACGTTGCACGTGACCTTTAAGTAAGTTTGAGGGCACGGTGTTATGAAAGCATAGAAAAGGTACAAACTACATACTTAGTTACATTAGTTACATTAGTTACAATGATGCATCAAATAATGAGGTTTGGGTGAGTGTGTGGATAAGCGGTGCACGTATGTATTCAAATGTATTATATATACGAGGGAATGTCAATACGTTTTGAGCCTTGCATAGAATAACACAAAATATTGGTATGAACCATATTTATTTTTCAACATAGTCCCCTTGTGAGTCAAGACACTTGTTCCATCGTTTCTGCCAGTCGCTGATGCCATCTCTGTAGAATGCGCCAGTTTGGTCCTCAAACCAAGCGTGAGTAGCAGCAATAAGCTCATTATCATCCTGAAATCTACGACCACACAAGTGTTTCTTGAGATTTGGGAACAGATGGTAATCACTTGGTGCCAGGTCTGGAGAGTAGAGGGGATGCGGTAAGATTTCGTACCCGCATTCCTGGACAGCAGCGGCTGCAACGCGAGAGGTGTGTACATTGTCTTGATGTAGAAGAATACCACGTCTGATCTTGCCCCGGCGCTTCTCCTTGAGTGACTGTCGCACTTGCCTCAACAAGTTCATTGAGGCTTTTACAGTAAAGCAAATGATGCTTAACTATGTCTTCACTTTCACAGTCACAGAGCAGACATTGTTCCGGTGTTGCATATAGTATGCGGAATCTAACTAGGGCATATACAGGAAGAGCATCAATATCATACCATACACACAGCTTCCAGAGACGATGTGGGGAAATGTGGGTGTGAATATCACCAAACCTATGCATAGCATGACTTTATTGCAAAGCATTTCTCCACCTCACATTTTGAAATCTACACAAGGGTCGTTGCACTGTGCTTACCCATACACTTTCACATGGGAATTCTCTGGTTTTGTTAAATTTGTCTACTACGCCTGATAATCCATACTTCCTGGCTACGTTTAGTAGATCATGTGTAGAGTATCTGGAACTACATGTGGTGGTGGTGACATACTGTCATAGGCTCACATAGACGATCTTCTTAATAATGGTTGTGCCCACCGCTCCACAAAGTCGTTCTAGGAAGAGAAGCTTCACTTTGTCTATTCTGCCCAGCACTGTCCATAATCCAAGGATCTGGATTGTAGCAGCTTTAGAGGACCTCGTGTGGAGTTCACAGTTGCCGATATTTGGCCACAGGTCACATGCATAGTGAGAAGATGGGAAGATTACTCTTTGCTAGATATTCGACGAAGATATCGGGTTAAGTCACCTTCTCTTAGGGAGCTGATTGTCTGTCTTAGTCTGTCTTCTTTAGTATAAGCCCTTGGGGAGCTGATTGTCTGTCTTAGTCTGTCTGTCTTTTTAGTATAAGCTCGAGTAGTTCGTCCACTTACTTTCTCTGTGTCTCTCAGACAAATCCCATCCAAACACACATATCCCATCAGCGTTATATATATATATATATATATATATCTGTGTGTGTGTCTCCAGCTGATGTCATACTGGTGGATAGCACATAAGGACATATTCAGTCCATGTGCTGTAGTACTGGCAACGGTAGTGTCATCAGCTAATGCTGAGTTGATGTGTTGGGTTATCAGGTCGTTGACATAGGATAGGAGCATACTGAGAGCACAAGGCCTTGTCATACTCCTTGTATTGAACAAATCACCCGTTTTGTCATTGTGCTTAACATAGGCACTTGCTTCTTGCACGGCCTTTTACGCCAAGGCTGAATAGTTTCAACAGCGGCCATATCCTATGGAAGGCTTTTTGGGTGTCAAGAAAGGCAACAAGGACATTTGAGTGTCTATCTTTATGATATGAAATAGCCTCCTTTAATACATATGTGGGTACACTTGCGCTATGTTCTTTCCGGAATCGACACTGGAGGTGATGAGGGAAATCAGGATTCAGAGTTTTGATGTAGGATTCCAGTCTGTCAAGCAACAGTATCTCAAAAACCTTTCCGATCACTTATATGAGAGTGATACCATGATAGGTAGGTAGCTGTGTTGCTTTAATGAGTTAATAATAACTTTTTGTTATTTACTTTATGTATTGGGATGATAGTTTCGGTTCTCACCATGGCAGGCGTGTGACAGGACCTGACAATAATATTATAGAGATATGCCAGGTGTTTAAACAGAAGAGTGTCGGCATAGTGGAGATGCTCCGGAGACTTATTCTTTTTCAGCTTCTTAATGATTGATTTCACTTCATTGGATGTAATGTCTTTTTTCAGGATTGGACAGTTATTAAGTAAGCCACTTTTTGCTACATCACTCACTTTTGATTCTGTTGCCTCATATAAGTCCTTGTCGAGTTCGGGTTTATCGAGAGGTGATAGCAAAATCCCCATAGTAATCAGACCTCATAGTCTTCCTCTGCTTCCTGACAGTTCTATAAACTTTACCGATGTCCACTTCACATGGTCAGCTCTGTACACTTGTGTCTGTCCCAATTTCTCTGTTTTTCATTTGTGTAGGTGGAACTCGCATTTCGCTGCTTTATATTTTTTGTAAGAGTCATGCAAATACCCTCTGGCCTGATGCATCTGGTAGTGATAGTAAGTGATAGTAATCAAGACAGGAGCCTCTCCAATAGGTTATGGCTTGTAGTATCCTGAATGTACATCGCTGCTGACATGTGGCGACATCTTACTATGGTTAATTTTTGCCGTGACAAAAGATATAAGAAATCCCATCAGAACCAGCAAAATACAACACTGACAAGTCTAAAAATTTCATTTATGTTTTATTGAGCAGAGAACAAGATATAATGATTCACGATACAGGTTTCATGTACAATGCAACTGAGTTTAATCTAAAGTATTGGGTCACAAATCAACTCACTAACGTCTTGGTTCGAGAGTGAGAAACAGTTATGCTGAATGTAGCACGGCGAGCGGTGAGGCAGTGGTTATGTAGGTCAAGCGTTGACTGAGAGGCAGGCAGACATATGTACTCCAGTTCATCTGTGTGTCTGGTGTCGTCAGCACGACCACCAACCTTTATATACAAAGTCATTGATTACTGAACATTCGAGCATAATACGACCGTTGCCATTCATGTAGAATTCTCTCGTGGTCTCCTTGAAGTACGCACAACTAATCAAAACACAAACCCAAAGGGAAGTAACTCTAAAGCGCTACCTTGAAGCCTGCTGCCAAAGCACTGAACAATTACAATAGGAAATGTGACCGATAATGGTAATCACTCAAGACTCTAGACATTGTGACCCAATAATAATTATCACTTAATCAATAATACAATAATAATACAACTTTGTCACCTGTTCCTGTTGCACGGAAATAGATGCTAATGTCGGATCATACAGGCTAGCACATACACACGTAAGCTTATTGAGACACATATCATGACAATGATGCAGTCACATATTCATAAATAAATAACAAAGCGATTTCCTATGCTACAAGTGAGGACGGAGCCGTACCAGTACTTGTGACATCAGTCTTCATGCACAGTATCTTGTTCCAAAGTACCAATCTGATTTAAGGCATTGTTCAGGTTTGACATCCAGCCAGCCGTCAGCATTGAGTTGACACTTGTTCATCTTGGACGAATGTTGGAAACTGCGGCAGGTATATTCGGTCAAATGAAAGCATCTGTGTGAACAACGTGGCATGGTGATGTAGAAGAGTGTCCTCTTGTCGTGTCCAGTCATACTGAACCCTTTGTACATTGTGGCTTGTTTTCCATACTTGTTACAACCTTAAATAGACATCAAAATAAGGTAAATGAAGTCAGCAAAATAACACGTAGAATTACATTTTCTAGCACAATAGCACAATATGATATAGAACACCACTTGTGCGATTAAGCAAAAAACCACAAATCACCTTGGTGAATGAATGAGGTTTGTTTGATTGAAGTGATGCAGTACGTGTATCACTATCATTTATCCAGAATCGAGGAATAAATGAAACAAATACAAGGACATGATCACATCCCGAATTGCTGTAAGTGGCCCTTCCATGTCGATTGTGATATTGGCTTCTTACATTGTCACTATTCTTGCTCTTTCTCTCAAGATTATTTGGAGGGGAGGGGGGGGAGGAGTGAGAGCCTTGAGCTGGGAACAAATCTTCACCTCCTTAGTGTGGGAGCACAACTCTTCGGAACACCGAGTTATACACATGAAAAGCATGCATTTAAGAATGAAGATTTTTATGGATATCAACTTCTTTATGTGAGAACACAACGTTTCGGAGTTAATGCTTACTCCTTCATCAGGTGATTGAGAAAGGGATACAGAGGTGTATTTATATGTACAGGTAAAACAATAACAAAGTAACAAGTGGAATGAGTTAACGAAAGCTGGAAGCCAGTATAAACAAGCACTGATAGGAAGCCGACAGTTATGATAACAATGATGGAAGCCAATGGTAATGCATTACAGATGATAGGATATGTTTACATAACACAGATACGGGGTAAGGACGATGTACATGATTGGGGATAAGGATGGAAGCCAATGGTGATACATTACGCATGATGGGATGATGTACATAACACACGATATGGGATGAGCATGTTTACATGAGGGTTGATGATGTACAAACACAAGTAGGTAAGGATGTACTCGGGTAGATTGGCTATACATGAATTACATAGATAGAATGTACACAGATAGATGAGATTAATTTATCAATAAGTCCCAGGCACTTGGTAGGTACACTCCTTGGTCGCGGTTGATGGCTGGTTTCTGTCTCCGGATCTCGATGGCCTCTTGCAGTTTCCTTTGGCGCCAGTTGTTGTTGTTGGTAGATAGTATCCTCGTGTCCTCCCATCGAATTGAGTGTCCAGGGTTCTTGAGAATGTGTTCAGAGATGGCCGATTTCTGGTCGAGTTTGCTGACTGAGGTCTGGTGTTCCTTCATTCTGGTGTTGATTGGTCTCAGCGTTTCTCCAATGTATAGGTCGCCAAAGTTGCAAGGGATCTGGTAGATGCATCCTCTCGGGTTAGAGTGTTCACAGCAGGGTCCTTTGCCGTTGGCTTTTAGGTAGGTCTTGATGGTCGTGCCACTGGAGAAGATGACATCGATGCTGGCTTTGGTCTTGATGAGGCGTGATATTCGATGACTGATGGGGCCAAGGTATGGTATGGTTACTCTGATGGGTGATGGAGAAGGTTTGGGGCGGGGTTCTCGGTCCTTGAGGGTCTGGTAAGGGTGGCGATGATAGCTTGCTTGATCTGAGGATGGTGGGAGGAGTTGTAGTGGATGTAGTGCGACTGGATTGTAACGTTTTGATACATTTTTGTACAGTTGTTTGATTAATTTAAAGTAAATCTGCGATTTTTCTGATCTTTTCTGATTTTTCGATCTTTCTGATCAGGGGTAAGTTTACAGAATCCAGACGGCATCTTCAAGCAGACGATACACCGAAGGTAACTAACTACATAAATAACTGCATAGATATATTTTCTATCATTTACACACCATGAGAAAAAATATGCGGAATTTCATAGCCATGTTTGCCAATTTACCAAAAACGCGAAGACAAAATAAATCGTCAAAAGTTGTGACCTGCCAATGTGCAACTATTTTTGCGGACTCACTTTTGTCCACTGACTGTATTGTATGTTTTATTTGGTATTATTGTTATCTTTGTGTGGGGGAAGCAGTATTGTTGAATTATTTTTCTTTCATCGTGAAAGCAACAGCAACAGTCTGGGTCATCTTGAAATGAAAGGAAAATGACAGGCAATATCTCCAAATGCTGATTCATTAGATTTATGTTGATATTTTACTCCGCATCGGCAATATTGCAGCCATTTCATGGAATCATAATTCATTAATCTATTATTAAATTACACTGCAAGCCATATATTAGGATTCAGATATTTGGAAAATATAAGTATAGAATACTAGTTTCATCATAATCAGTAATAACTTAGAGAAAGAATAACTTAAAGCAACAACACTTCATTTTACAGACATACTCTTCAATAGTAAAAGTAAAACAAAAGCTCAGCGTACACTAGGTTTAATAAACTCCTTTGAATGAAAAATGTCATCAGTATTAAAATTGTGTAACACTTCAACTTAGGGTCATTAACACATGGCTAAACGCATCTATTGTAATCCATGCACCTGACACAATGACACCTGACAGATGAAATTAGGCTCGTTAAGATCCAACCCCAGCAAGATTAGTGTCAACTGAAACAGTATTAACAGGATTAAGAGTACTGCCGTCTGTCTGGTCATAGCAGTAGGACACACCCCACTCTGTATATTGTTTATGTCATTGGTTATATTAGGGCTCGGCTATTTTGTATCATTCATCGAATCATAATGCTTTTCTTGTTTTAATTCTAAATAAACAGTTTGAAAATCAAATGCTTGGGCAGAACTGTTTAGAATCCCCACACAGCCCTCAGCCCAGAAGTATGTACAGACTCTCTGTCACCCTCGTTATTTTGTTTGTTGTTAATAAAATTGTAACTAGCTTCTTGTGACTTCGGATTCGTTGCTGAGCTAATTTTCAACAAGCAGACCAACAAGCCAGTTAGAGTGGGAATCAGGAAGCTCATCGGGGCCCGAGATCCTTATCATAATACAGCCATAAGAACACTGTCAGTAATATTAAACGCCGCATTGGCCATATGGTGACGAGAACAATGAAGCTTGTAGTCAGAAAACCTTGGTCTTCAGCATGCATTCACAACTTGACTATCACAGGCAGAATTAAAATTACCAAGTGAAGTTACGCATAATAACGCTTATTAGAAAAATGGATAATATACTGAGCCACAAAAGAAACACCGCTTTTCAAAACCAAATGCAAAATTTTGTTCTGACAAAATGGTGGTGTTATTTTGACTGCACACTTACTGTTTAAAAAATTTGTTAACATGTTTTTCAACCCAACAGTTATTAGTAACATCATTGGGCTTTCTGATTTGAAAAAATAAACATATTGACCAAACGCACCTAACACGGCAGACGTGTTGAGAAGTGCCGTATAACATTCATGAAAATGAAAATGCACGTACATATCGTGACAACCCTGCCAATGAAAGAGAGTCCAAAACTCGCATGAAATGGCGCACGGCGGGTAGCCAATCGTGTTATTGCTCATGTTAGTACAATCTACCGACTGCAGAAGTAGTATCATGTCACTAACAGCATCAAGGATCGTCCACATAGGTTTGTATGGTCAGCTTGTATGTTAACTTGCTTTTATTGTTTTTTATGGAAACTGAAAGTTAATATATCAAAACCGGAGGTTGTAATATTTTCTGAAGGATAATGAACATACTGAGGTTGCAAAAAAACCCAACTCAGTTATCTTGGTATTTTGTTTAACAATAATGGACGTTTCTGTAAAGGAATTAAAGGACTACATGGCCACGCCCCCAGAGCCATGTATGCAGTGTTACGAAAAATAAGAATGATGGATATGCTACAAGACTACCAGTTAAAACTGTTTGACCAACTTGTACAACCCATATTACCGTATGCTTCACCTATGTACATAGTATACGCCGAGCTGGACCCTTATCCGCTGAATATCTCTTTAAATATCCGAATCAAAATCATGTAAAAAAATGTATGCCATGAGGTCAGCCTGTCCTAATCATAACTTTAGCTTATTTACTGCAATAGAAAATATCCTACGGGATGTTGGCTTATATCACAGTCACAGTACATTCTTTTTCCAAATGCTTTGAAAACTAATCTTAAAATGGTTCTTAGTGATCAGTTTCATCGATCATGGACTGCAACAGTAAATGCTTCCTCAAAACGTGAATGCTACAACCTCTATAATGAAGTGCCTCATCGAAATGCTACAACCTTTATAATAAAGTACCTCATCGAAATGCTACAACTTTTATAATGAAGTACCTCATCGAAATGCTACAGCCTTTATAATGAAGTACCTCATTGAAATGCTACAACCTTTATAATGAAGTACCTCATCGAAATGCTAAAACCTTGATAATGAAGTACCTCATCGAAATGCTACAACTTTTATAATGAAGTACCTCATCGAAATGCTACAACCTTTATAATAAAGTACCTCATCGAAATGCTACAACCTTTATAATGAAGTACCTCATCGAAATGCTACAACCTTTATAATGAAGTACCTCATCTAAATGCTACAACCTTTATCATGAAGTACCTCATCGAAATGCTACAACCTTTATCATGAAGTACCTCATCTAAATGCTACAACCTTGATAATGAAGTACTTCATCGAAATGTTAAAACCTTTACAATGAATACCTCATCGAAATGCTACAACCTTTATAATGAAGTACATCATCGAAACGCTACAACCTTCATCATGAAGTACCTCATCGAAATGCTACAACCTCTGTAATGAAGGGCTTGATGGAAATGCTACAACCCCTCATCTAAATGCTACAACCTTTATAATGAAGTACCTCATCTAAATACTACAACCTTCTGCTTCACTGCCGCTAGCCTCTCAGCATCGTCGATCAACTTGATCTTGTCAGTCAAGGTGAGGTCTGCATTTGGACGCCTCCGCTTCAGTGGTGGTTCAGCCATTTTGCCACTGATGAAAAATTATTGGAGTATCGGCTTTTTATAACAAAATCGCATACCATCAAAATGACTCAGAGAGAGTCGTGTCAGCTTGCTGAACTGCTTTGTTAATTGGCTATCATCACACCTGATCGTTGGCTATCATCACAACTACAAATTGGCTAACTACAAATCACTTCCGCCTCAGGCAGTCACGCTAGTCCGAGTTAATTACAGATGTTTTCATATTAAATTACCTTGAAGGGCGGAGATTTCAGTCCGAAATCCGAGTTACATGAAGTCCAAATTAGTTAGCCTATAAGTAATGATAACTTAGTTATCTAAATCCTTCTGTACCTCCAAATCTACGAAAATGGCACACACGCTTTAGAACAGCTAACCATAGATCACCCATAGAAACTAGAAGGTGAACTAGTGCTGTTAGATCTGACAGAAAATGTACACTATGCACTGCTGTAGTGGGCGATGAATACCACTTCCCTTTAACATGTCCATGTCTAGCAACCCTAAGAAATAAATTTCAGCCTAAGTAGTTTTGTGATAATCCTTTGACAGCTAAATTCATCTCAATTAAGAAATCCGGTTGCATGACGATGTAACTTTACATTTTAACTCTCTCAGTCACTTTAAGTATCTTGTGTGGCCTCCTTTCACAGGCATTGAGACGACGCGGCAATGAGTCAGAGAGGCGAGCAATGTAAGCCTTGGGAATGTTCCATCAGTCTTGCTGCAAGGCCATTCCGAGATCTACGACGCTGGCTGGTGGTGACTGTCGTCAATATGCATGTGTCCCCGAATGCACAAATGGGTTGAGATCTGGCGAATACGCTGGTCACTCCATCACATTCAATTATGAATGAATGGTTGCGTCGCGATGGCGGCGGAATGAGATTTGGCGTTTTCATGTTTGAATATTAGTGGACGTCAAGTTCGTTTGTAAATTCGCAGACAAGGAACCAGTAAGGGCCTCAGGACTTCATCCACATAACACTATGCAGTCAGATTACCTTGAGTGTCAAGCAGATCACTCCTGATTTCCCCATAAAGCATTACACTTTTATCATCAAATCGATTTCTTTGTCTGACAAATGGGCCTGTACACACACACCACACACTCACAACATACACTGACACAGACACAGACACACACAGACACAGACACAGACGCGCACATGCACACACAGACACATACACACACGTAAACATACATAGCGCCAGAATCCAATGTAATCGCCCAAAGGTGCTCTGGGCCATATGATCGAAGTCCTAGTGGTAGTTCTTTCCAGGGTTTGCACAATTCGTAGAGAATGCTTGGTCACCAAAGTACTTTGTTCTTGTACATGAAATTTGCACAAGAGATTGTTCACTGTGGAACTGTGGATCCGGTCCATTAATGAATTTAAAAACAAGAAGCAATACCTTCAACTGGTTTCTGAATTTGATTGGGAGCCAATGGAGATTTTGCATGACGGGGGTAATGTGTTCAATCATGTTTGTTCTGCTGATCCATCTTGCTGCTGAATTCTGGGTTTTCTGTAGCTTGTGTAGTGCATGATTTGGAAGGCCACTGAGCGACGAGTTGCAGTAATTAATGCGCGATGTTACATATGCCTGCACCAGAACACTCGTTGTTTTCTAATCAAGGTACCTGTTGATTAGGCCAATATTCCGAATGTGGAAATAAGTTCAATACAGAGAGATGAATCAAACACTACACCAAGATTCTGGACTAGCGAACTTGGTGTGATTTCACAGTGTCCAATAGAGAAACATTGAGCTCGGTTTTGTCTTCATTTAGTTTCAGTCAGTGCGTTGACATCCAAATTTTGACACAATCAACGCATTCCTGGACTGCTGTGAATGTGAAAGACGGTGAGGTAGAATCGAGTGGCTTGAATGACACGTAAATCTGTGTGTCATCCGCATACAAACGCATATTGAGGTTGAAGGATCTGACTGTGTCACCAAGAGGGGGTGTGTAGGCAGTAAAAAGCAACGCGTCAACGACTGAGCCTTATGGTACCCCAAACGCTAAGTCACTAGGCAGCGACATTTCACCTTGAATAAACACGTGCACTGGTTGTTTCCTGTCTGAGAAGTAGGACTCGAACAACTTTAACGCGATGCCTTTGAAACTGAATCATCCTTCAAGAGTGACGAGAAGAACACTGTGGTCAATCGTGTCAAAAGCATCCGAAATGTCCATATGACCCTTTAACTGTGTTGCAACTATGCGTTCAATCCGTTTGGAAATGAAAGTCAAACTGGACGAGGGTATAGGTCATGGCCCAGACTCATCTTTTTGATGAGTGAGGTAAACACTCTAGTCTTTAATTGCTGGGGCATAACGTCTTCCGCAAGAGATTTATCGACCATGTAAGTCTCTATGGGGACAAGAGAATCAACATTTTCCTTGAGAACCAACTTGGCAAGGGATCAGTCATTCAAGTTTTTGATGGGCATCTTGAGAGATGTTTATGAATGTCAACCTCTATCATTGATTTGAAACTTACAAGTGCTGCAAAGCTAATTTCTGAAGGATCATAGCTTTGCTGATCAGCTCGGGAGTATGTAGAACACACTATCTTCCATCCACAACTGACACTCAATACCGTGACTCGTCTGAAAAGAGAAAGTGGTTGTTGCTGCACATGCTGCTATGAGAACTGACGTCTGACTTGGCAGTGACGGGCCTGAGGAACAGGACAATGGTATGGACGTGGACAGTGTAGTCCGGCCTGTCTCAGGTGTCGAATGACTGCCTATGAGTTGATCCTCCTTCCATGGATAACGATCGTTGCTGCTGCTCTGTTGCTGTTCGTAACCGGAAGTCGTTCTGGTCGAAACAAGGCGGGTAGTGGTGGACTGGTTGACATGCCTAGCAAAGTATTTTATGAAATACAAAGGAATCCCAGAGCGTGTGCACGTTGCCGCACATTCAGCCGCAACGTGTTTACGACCGTCTATTGAGCTCTCTATAGACATGCCTTATTTAGAACAGGCCTCACGACGTGCATTTTCATTGTCAGGATTGCCTTGCTGTGTTTCACGAGTGTTCCTGCGTTTACACGAGTGTTCCTGTTTCCGGCAGCATAAAGTACATGAAGGCAGAAATACTGCTGATGTGACCATAAACTTTAGCCGCTCATTAACACACCTAATAGTACAATATGTTATTCGTCAAAATCGCGAACATCCGAAGACATGGTGTAATTGTTACTGGGGTCCATGAATGTAGTATACGGACTGTAAGTCCAGTCAAGAACCTGAACGTTGTTCTGGGCAAGGAAATAGCTGGTTATTCTTGCTGTATCATTTATCATGCTGAAAAAATGACGTTCTGGCGGTTTATGAGAGGAAGGTTATGATGCCCTGGACCTGAATGAGATCTGTCCTGCCACTGTATGAGATGCCGGTCCATACCATGACACCTCAACCACTAAATTTGTCCATTTTCAGTTACGATTAACAGCGTAACGTTCGTTACGACGTCGATATACACGTGTTCTTCTGTTGGGACGTCGCAACATGTAACGTGACTCATCACTGAAGATAACAGTTCTCCACCTTTGCAATGGCCACGGGAGATGTTGGCGACACCACTGCCTGCGTTGTTGCCAATGTTGACGTGTAAGGACAGGTCCTTGCAAAGGTCTTCTGGAACGAATACCAGTCTCACGTAGTTGTCTCCTCACAGTCTGATCAGAAATTGTATTGAGTCCTGGCACTACCGATGTTGTGCAGGATGCTGTGGTGAACCTGTTCCACAAATGTCAAAGCTGAATAAACCTGTCCTCAGCGGGCGTGTTACACGGGCTCGGCCTGACCTTGGCCGATCACGCATCGGCCCCTTCTGTTGGTACTCTGTTACACATTTAGTTGCCTTGCAATCGCAGACTGTGACTCCCCAGCCTCCAGATGACCAATTGAATTGTTGCGCTGAGCCTCAGTAAGTCTAGGCAGTAAGTCTAACAAATTTCAAATTGTTAACTGTCGCAAGAGCATAGAAACCCCCCGAATTTTATTGGAAATGATGCATGGAATGTTCATGCAGAAGGAAACGCATAAATTTCTTCCCGTTCACAATATAGTGCCTCAATGACAATGGATTCGGAATGTTTTGCAGACAGCGTTCACCATAGATATACTGATTACGTAGACGCCAATGATTCACATTCGAAAAGTTACATGAAAAAATATCACCTATGCGTTTCCTTTCTTGAATAAACATTTTTCCGTCAAAGCATTAGTGTTTCCTGAATGATTCAAAATTGATTGTTCGAGCAAACCTTATGAGACGGGACATATAAGTCAAGATGAAAAGTGAAAACATCAGAACAAAATTAATGATTTCCGTGTAAAACGGTAACTGACATGTTGACAGTGATGAGTTGATGTTTATAGTTGGGACTGATTGCTTGTGAAATAAATGAAATTTAACACCCTAAATTTATGAGTTATGTATCGACATATATTACCTTGGACAAGGGTACACGACCTTGGTGTGTTTCGAATCATCGTTTGTTGGAAACACAAGCCTTCATTGAGCAAGCACGTGTGGAAGGCTGTAAAACGGAAGTTTGGCCAAAATGTGATGAACAAGAGTTGGTATCTGATGTTTCAGACATAATGATAAAATTTACTTTTGAATGTTGCATTATCTATTGGGTTTCAGTGATACGTTCATGTTTTTTCTCTGAGGTTTTATTTTCTTCTTTGTAAATGAATATAATTATCCTAAAACAAATGTTGTTTGTCGGAAGATGACATCTTACAGTAAGAAACAATGGCACTTACTTTCCCTTTTTGAAACCCTTCACCGACTGTCGGTCTGTGGCTGTATACATCAGCTTACACATCAAAGGTCCAATGTCATATGCAAAACTCGTACAGGAACTTCTTTCCATACACCTGTTCTTGCACAGCTTGACACCGATTTTATAGTCACTTGCTTGAGTGTGGGAAACACATACCACAGACAGAGACACCAAAGGTAGGAGAAACATCTTCTGTGGCACCCGCCACTTCAAGATAGAATGACGGAGACACGTGAACACTTCTGTTAATAACGTCAAGATCCTCATACTTATGTGCCTGCTATAATTAGGTGATTGTTATGCAGGATATGGTTTCAAACCATGAAGCGATCTAATGATGCTGGTAATGATAAATTACATTATGATACATTTATCTATTCGAACTTGAAAGCCGAAAAAATCACTGTCAATGCAGAGGCAATTATGTAAAATGCTCGAAATCAATGTTTGATGTGAAATTTAATGTTTGAGGTGATGAATAATGATTTTCATCAATATTCTCATTATGTTTTTGTCAATATTATTGTTTATAAAACTTTCAAATATGAAGTGTTTTGTGAGCGGTTGTATTGTTGAAATCGCTAATGATGTCAGTCAATATATCATAACATATCTTGTCATAATCACTGTTTTCTTTCAGGATTTTGCTGAACAGGGATCTATATATTCCTAAGCTGATGTGCAGTGCCAACGTTTGGTGATAAAAATCCAAGATGGCCGCAAACATACCTTGATTTTCAGAATTTGCCTTGTACTGCATATGTTCATATAGATTTGTAAGTTATTAACTTTTGGCTTCAGGTTAACGTTGATTTAGATAAATCTGATATTGCTGAGGGGACATATTAAACAGCAATAGATGAATGCATATACATGTGCACTTTTATGTATGAACCGAAGAAAGCCACCTTACATTACCTGAGATTTGACCAGTTTCTTTCTACACTTCCATAATTCATGATCAGTCATTTGAAGCACTTTCCTTCACATTGACACAAAGCAGTGCACTTCAGACTGGCTTTGTAACATTTACAAATGCCTGTGCAAGACTTCTTGGAGGTGCAGTGTATTAGTTCATAACACTGTTCTTGTGTCTGACCAAGTGTTGTCCACATTGGTTTCCATGTATTATTACATGCCTTCTTCTAACCCCAGTCTGAAGCTCTCGCTAGGGCTGAACACCTGTCAAGCACCTGACCCCATACATGTCCACCCTGAAAGGTTGCACAGTTTGCATGTTGTTTTAGGCCTGCCTATGTAGGTGGAATCTTTTCGATGAGCTTAGACCACACTAGTTCTGCCATACATAAGAATGAGAAGCCGTTCAAGGAGCCGCTTTGTGTTGTCAGAAATATCTGCTGAGGCATCTGCATTCCAAGTATCCCAAACAGTTTTCTTCCCTATCCCAGCAAAACATGAAGTGACATCACAACCGGTGAAGGCATGAAATACTGACAATGCAATTGATTTCAATGGACCAAGGGTGCTTGCTATTTCGAGTGCAGGTATATATTTGCTGTGCTTGCCGACGCCAAATGATATCCATACTTCATCAACTGGTACCTTCTGGATATCTGTTAACGTTATGACAACAACATCTGTGTCGACAGTTCTAATCATAACCTTCTTGTGACCACTTTTGCATACAAAGGTTGACCTACGGCAGGTAAAGGCATCTGACCGAGACATTCATATAATGCTTTATCATAGAAACAGAGTGCGCACTTTCTAGAAACATAGGCATAAGCACAATTGTGGTCGGAGGATCTGTTAGTGGGGACTGTAATGAGGCACTGTTACTGGGGTCTGTAGTGAAAAAAAATGATGCATTGTTAGTTGGGTCTGTAACGATGCATTGTTAGTGGGGTCTGTAACGATGTATTGTTAGTGGGGTCAGTAACGATGCATATTTGTGGGGACTGTAATGATGCACTGTTACTGGGGTCTGTAACATAAAAAATGATGCAGTGTTAGATGGGTCTGTAACGATGCATTGTTAGTGAGGACTGTAATGACCCCAATAACGATGCACTTTTAGTGGGTACTGTAATTGCTATGCATTGCTATTTGGGACTGTAATGATGCATTGTTAGTGGGGACTGTAATGATGCATTGAATGCCGCCCATGAGAGGAAATCATCATTTCTTCTTTTCCCAGTACTTCTTTCAATGTTCCAACCACTCATGCTCATGATCAAGTATTGTCTTAAACTCCTGTATATCTTGAGTTTAAGGGAGGCACATAGTGATCTGTCTTGGTAAACATGGTGGGGGTGCATTGGCATAGACTAACGGCAGCTTGGCAATGGCCTTCCTGTTTTTACTACTTTCTCCAGTCGGCAGAGCTCTATTTGATATTCCTTTCCATTCAGTTGATAAGAGCTGCATTAATGAAATACTGGTACCATGAAAGGAATTTGCTGCTGTTGTAGAGCTGGGATTATGATCAATGCTATCAACACTCACTGTTGTGACGAGATCTCTTGAGAGTTGTGTCGGGCACACCAAACCTTCGTCCTCGTACATATCGCAGACTTTGTTTGGCTATGTCTGTTGGAATATACAAGACACGGTCATAAGGAATGCACAAACCCATATTTTGAAACGTGTCAACAAGATCACGTTTTCTTGTTTCGCCATGGATCTTTAATCCAAGGGAAACTGGTATTGGTCTTTCTCGATCTCTATGGTGTCTTGTTGCAGGCCATTCGTTAGTGCTCCTATTTTTCACACTGTTGAAGACAAGAAGCTATGAGGTAGTCTGGAATGCTGAGGACTGTTTATCTCTTGTTGAAGATTGTTCCTTTATACCTGGTCCCTCCATAATCATACTGACAAGGACTTTCAAGTTGGCAGAAACAGACTTTTTATTGGAGTTGGGAGGACGTGCACGTCTGTATAGCGTTGTCAAACACCTTGCATGGTACTGAGCATCTATTGCCGTCATATCTCCAGCAGACAGTTTTGCGAGGAATTCGGTATTAACAGCTAAAATATTAAATAACCCATTACATGGAATTGTTTAATCCAAAATCTAATTGCACTTAACAAATACTACTGACATTCAGTTGTATATACAGGAATAATTCTTTACAAATGCAGTTTTGGTGGCCATCTTGGATTTTTATCACCACCAGGGGGCACTGCATATTAGCTTAGGAATAAATAGAGCCCTGTTAAATGTCACATGCAACTGAAACATCAAACATAATTAAAACAGTTATCACTTGTTCATGATATATAAAATGCATTGGTGATTGTGAAAAACCCCAAATAAATAGAATTATAAGCGTATAATCGTAAATCAAAAGTGCAATATTTTGTATTTGGGTTTACCTCCCTCGAAACGAAGCAGCGATACCGAACCCAGTCAGTACCGCTGGATGTACAGTCAAGTGTAACGGGGCTTTCTCATTGGCCACTGGTCCATTTGCTGATACGCTTAGCTTGTAAGCCCGATAGGTGTTCAATTCAAATTGTAAATGGTCAGTAACTGAAGTTGTGCATTGCATATTGTCATCAGCAGACAGGCAGGCAGACATATAGGTGTCAACAAACCATTGTGTTTTCTCTCTAACAGAGTTTGCTTATCACAATCAACATGCTTTTTTTTATGTAACGAGTAGATTATTTACTTGTTTATGTACACAGTCATTATTAGACAACTGCTCACAACCTCATACTCCGGGCAGACTTACTGTTTCAAACTCCACGAACCTACTGTCTGGGCATGCGTTATGAGCGCAGCGAAGCATAACTGTTGACACCAGTTTTCCCCAGCGCTGGGAGTTTAACTCTGATTTCGCGGGCTTTTTTTCATTGCGCGTTTTTCAACTTTATAAGGTGAATTGACATTTTTGATGATTTGTTTCGGTAAGTGCATACCAAAAGGTATCAGAATCTTCAGAGTTGTGTTTTACGTTGCATGTGGCCTTTAAGTATAATTCTGAAACACAACACTGATTGTGACAAGATAATTTATGATATCTTAAGCATAGACAGACATCATTAGAAATTTCAGTCAAATTGGCGGCCATCTTGGATTTTCTACCGCCAGGGGGCGCTGCTGAGGTGGATCCATATCCAGAAATGTTTGGAATGGTTCAATATATAAGTGTGCCAGGTTTCGTGCTTTTAACCCGAAGTGCACAATCTTGACAAAAGTCCTGACCTTAACAGCCCCACTAAAAGTGATAATAAAGGTTTTGATGCAAAGTCATTTTCAGTTTTTGACATGGGTAGTAAGCAGTGAGTAGATTTCAGATATCAGTTGGATATCAGCAAATGTGAGTGGTACAGATAAGGTCAAACAAGGTCACCTCTCTAAACACCATATCTTGTGTGGCTTTGAGACGATGAGGCAATGAGTAACACAGGCGAGCAATGGGGATGTTCCTCCATCCATGCACGACCAGTGTGAGATCTGCGACGTTGGTTGGCGGTCACTGATGTTGATTAACACGTCTTCCCAGTTCATCGAAGAGGACTGCTCAATAGGTTTGAGATCTGGTGAATACGCTGGCCAGTCCATCACATTGTCCAGTTGGCTGAATGAATGCTTGTGTCACCTTGTGAATGCTTGTGAATGCATGAGGACGGGCGTTGTCATGTTGAAATGTTAATGGACGTCGAGGGCGTTGGTGACGGCGCAGCAAAGGAACCAGTATGAACCTCAGGACTTCATCCACATAACGCTGTTAGTCAAGATTACCTTGGATGACAGGCAGATCACTGCTGAAACATGCGTTGATGGCCCCCAAATGATTACACTACCAGCTCTAAATCGATTTCTCAGTATAATGCATGGTCCTACATAACGCTCATCATGACGTCTGTAGAGACACTGGCTTCCACCCACTAATGACGCACAATATAGTAACTCGTCTGCAAAGACAAGCCTCTGAGGAAGAAAAGTGATTGCACATGTTGCGCATACTGCTGTGTGAATTGACGTCAGACTTGGCGGTGACGGGCCTGAAGCAGAAGGCCACGGTACGGACGTCGACAGTTCATTACGTCCTGTTTCAGACGTCGAATGAATGGCGATGGCTGGATCCGTATGGCTACCAGTCGTTGCTGCTGCTGTCACTGGTGATATTCTGGAACGATCTCGATGGTGCGACAGAAGTATCTGTCGATCTTTTATGGCCGTCGTAAAACCGGAAGTCGTCCTTGTCGAGGGTGTCGGCAAAGATCGTCTGGTGACGACTGACAGACGTCAAATGGTTGACTGGTTTACTTTAAGACGCCTACCAACAACAAGGAGTCCCAGAACGTGTGCACCTTGCTGTAGATTCACTCACGGCATTTTCAGAGGCGTCCATGTTTCCTACCCGCCTATACAACAAATATTATTACATTTCGAAACTATGCGCCGATCATTCTCAATTGTACACCACCCATTGAAAAGAAAATTGGCACAGCAAAAAGGTTGCTCGATTCAGCAGCTTCTTACGGCCAGCAGTGGGTGCTTGTTCGACCCTGGGTTCACACCGGGATGAAGAGCCATACACGTTTTCCAGCACCCACCACGAGGAGGTGGGTCGTCAAGGCTTAATCCTAGAATATGTGATTCATCAAAACTGCCAACATCCGAAGGCATGGTGTAATTGAGACTAGGGCCCATGTAGGTAGTATAAAGACTGTAGGTGCCCGTGGTCTCTTGTATCGTGAGAGTACCTATAGTTCATGGCGATTTATAGCCCGTTTTCATAATTATATTGTTGCGTAGCGTAACGACTCGTTATGGTTGAATGCTAATTACAATTTTAGGTCTGTCATGTTCAATTTACTTTACTGCCCTTTACCAGTAACTTTCTATATGATTATTGGACTTTCAGAGTCACCATGACTTTAAATGTATTTTACTATGTCCGTCACTTGTCACTTTGCCTGAAATGAACAGTTTCTATACTAAACTCGAAAGTGATTCAAGCCCAGTCATTTCTCCACAGGGTCCTAACCATTTCTAAAACTTTTCAGTGTTGAGAAACAAACACTACGTTGAAACGCCAAACTTGTGATAAAGAGATGTTTCAGTAGTCACAAAGAAACATTGCCCTATAACCCGAAGAAACGTTCGGTATTGTGGTAAAAAGATGTTTTAGTAGTGAGAAAGAAACATTGCTTTATAATCCGTGAGATAAAGAGATGTTATTATATATCACTGTTGACTTACGTCTGACACAGGTGTTGTCAGCAAGGTTGAAACTTAATCCTATGGGGCACTTGCAGGTTCCCCCGGAGCACTGAAGGTTACTCGGTGAACAGTCCTGGTTCCTCTTGCATATTTTATTCCGAATGTTTGCAGGTTTACCTGTATTCATTCAAGACTGCATCATTCTGCATATATGTGTCAGTAATTACAGAACTGTGACAAAGTGATGTTGTCTAACGCCGGATTTACTAAATCATGCAGTATCAGGACGATATGTTTCTAATCAAGACGACTTGGCCTGTTGAAGTAGTGACTGACAACATAGAGCACACTTCACGCCATACCTCGACACTCTATCTATATCAATGGTCACGGTTTAAAGATATTTCATTTCGGCCTTTCGTCAAGTGTAAATTAGTGTGAACGTATCTAGACAACTGTACCGGTAATTGACAAAGGAAAAGGAATTTCAATTTATTGTGCTAAATCTGTATTCTGTGCAAGGTATTTACTGTTGTAACCTGACATATGAGCAAGCCCTTATGAAAATGCTTCTGCTGTATCACAAAATTGCTAGTCAGACAACACAGAAACCATACATAACACTTCATCACACTGTTGTCCTACCTGTTGAATGTGTTGACACCTTGGCTGTTACCGTGAGGCCGTTGTAATCTGCATGATTATTAAACAAAACGTATGAACGACGAAGTTACTTAAATCACAGAGTAGTCAGTTATAGCTTTTTATGTTAACCCATCCATTCTAAATGTGACACCTTCGTGTGCTACAATTTTAAGTTAACCTGTTTCTGTATAAGTTAAATTCTATGTCACGCCTTCAATGAACAACAGGAGCCTCTTCCGCCCTGGACACTCAAATAGGGGAGTGAGTGAGTTTAGACTTACGCCCCACTCGGCAATATTCCAGCTATAAGCCGCGGTCTGGAAATAATCGAGTCTGGACCAGACAGTCCAGTGATTAACATCATGAGGATCGATCTGCGCGATTGGGAACCGATGATGTGTGAGCTTGACCACCCGATCCCGTTAGTCGTCTTTTATGAAAACCATGGGTTACTAAAGATACATTCTTCACCCAAATGGAAAGAAATGTTCATTTGATTGTTAATTACATAACTAATCCGACGCGTTTGCCATTTAATATGAAAACATATATTTGTATAATTTCATATAACATGAAATTATGTGCACAGTGTTACTATTGGTAATATTTACTGTTATAAATATCGGAACTTCGCGTTTTCCAGGTTCTACTTTATCCAAATAAATATTTCGAGTTAAATCATTAGTATTTGCAGAATACTCCAAAACTGATATCCCAAAACAGTAAATGACATCGTGACAGTGCAAAGTTGGTGCATATTCTTTACACTGATTACGTGTTAAATTAGTGCCATTTAACCCCCTAAAGTAATTAGTAATATATGAACAATCTTTACCTTGAACACAGACTACACGACCTTGATGTGTTTTGAGACATCGAGTGTTGGAAACGCAGGCTATCGGTGAGCAAGCACCTGTGGAAGACTACAACAGGGACATTTGGTAAAACTGCGATATGTAAGAGTTGGTAGCTGTTATTTCATGCATAATAATACAATCTGCTTTTGAATTTTACGTTATTTATTGGGTTTCAGCGATGCATTCATTCACTTTTCATGAGACTTTTTTTTTATCTGAGGTTGTATTTTCTTCTTTGTAAATGAATATAATTATCCTAAAACAAATGTTGTTTGTCGGAAGATGACATCTCACGGTAAGAAACAATGGCAGAACACTTACTATGTATTTTTCCTTTTGAAATGTTATGTATCCCTTCATCAACTGTCGCTCTGCAGCTTTTTTCATCAGCTTACATGTCATAGTCCTGATGCCATATGCCAAACTCTTACAGGATCTTCTTTCTATACATTTGATCTTGCACAACTTGACACCAATTTTATAGTTACTTGTTTCCATGGTGGAAACATATACCATGAACAGAGGCACCAAGGGTAGTAGAAACATCTTCTGTATTGCACGTATCTTCAAAATAAACTGACAGACATAAAACACATAAACACTCCTAGTGTTAACGTCACCGTCCTCACTTTGAAAGAGTGCTATAATTAGGTGATAGCTTTGCAAACCATGAAACAATTGCATGATTGTATCGTTTGAAGGACCACTAAACTCAATTTTTTGGGACTCGTTTTATCACAGCATATGAAAGACTTTTGGTTAGTCATAAACGAAACACCATTTTTTAAAAAAAAACAAACCTTGTGGTTAATTAATACCAAGCGTTTAAAAGTTGCTAAAAAGCCGTCTTCTCTCTCGCCCGCAAACGAAACCGCAGACAGGTTACGTAACTCTGTCGCCAGAGCCCTATAGTGACGTCATAGAAGAAACGATTTCTCGTTAAATGTATAGAAAATGTGTAGGAAGTTCGTCATTTTGCTGATTTCTCGACGTCACCAAAGACATGTCGAATTGTTGTGTTGCCATCAATTGTTCCTTGGGGTCGGGTGATGGTGTCACTATGCACAGATTTCCACCAGTCTCTGTAGTTTGTGCTTAAATTGGCTGTTAGTGTGTGCGAAGTGAGTTTTGTGGAAGTCTGTGGTATATACTAAATCGGATGGTTCGCCTCCAACCACGCTTCCAGGATAGAAAGTGGAGTTCAAGTTTCATCGACTTTATATAATCAAGACTGCTTACTACACATTGCTGACCAAAAGGATTTTGCATGGATATATCGGTTTCGTCCTCGGAAACGAGGTTGTGGTCGAAGTGGCAATATTATCGTAAGTAATATTATATTGACCCCTTATATTGACCGATTACAAGACTTAAATTGTTATGTTATAAGCAATGTCATGTAAAATCCTAATGTCCATCAATGAAATACATATTTTCCTACCAGTAGAAAGTAATTTTGATTTTGTAAGTCGGTGAAAACAAACTTAAATAGCATTCATCCTCAGACAGGGCGCCGCCATTTTTGAAAATCGTTAAGTCACGGGCTAAAGTCCGTTAGAATTATTGAAATTATGATTTGTTCTCATCAAGTTAGAAAATCAAAACTACTTTTTACTGGTAGTTAAATATGCATTTGAATCATGGCCAAAAGGATTCTGCATGACACAACTTTTACCATAAGGACTTCTTCCAAGGAAGCAAGGTGGGGGTCGAAGTGACATATATATTGCAAGCAATGTTATATTGACCTCCACCTCACTTCCAAGAGTGAAATTGTTATGTTATAAGCAATGTCATGCAAAATCCTATTGTCCATCAATGAAATACATATTTTACTACCAGTAGAAAGTAATTGTCCCTTTGTAAGTCGGTGAAAACAAACTTAAATAACATTCATCCCAAGACAGGGCGCCGCCATTTTTGAAAATCGTGAAGTCAAATCCATTTGAATTAATGAGATTATGTATGATACGTATTTGAATCATTACCAAAAGGAGTTTGCATGACACAACCTGTAACATAACCTAAGCGAGGCTGGGGTCGAAGTGAAAATACTGCGCGATAGATTTCTTCACTTGCTAAATGTACTTGGTTTGTAACGTTCACTTACCAGTATGTAGACACTTGTCAATATACGTCTTTATACTTGGTCTCATAATCCTAATTACTTCATAATCATACTTGCATGCATTTGCTTGCAACTTAATAAAAAGAGGCGATCTGCGAATGTATAACAGGAATGTAATATGTAGACATTTCATAGTTTTCTTATATGAATCATAATTCGCACGCACGCCCCTGTGTATGTCGTCTGCATCATTACACTTAACGATGAAAACAATGATTCTGTAGAAAGCTACGACAACTTATTAAAAACAAAAATGCAAATATTAAAATTAAAGTTATAGGAGCAATGTGAGGCTATTACCTTCTTCGAGGAATGTATCCATCAATATCCACAAAAACAAGTGATATATAATTCATCTGCAGATTTCCCAAGTGATGTGTCTTTTAACAGTCTAATATACGAAAACGTGATGTATCGTTTCAAGTTTTTCACTTGGCTGTATAGTTTCATTGGTTACCCAAGGTAGCACACCTGGCAACTAATTGCATAATGTGCGTCATTCTTTTTAAAAAGTTATTTAGTTAGCCAATAATGAGCAATCAATCGATGCATTGGCGGTTAATGCTTTGAAAGAAGGGTGTTGTTTTACATAGACACAGACACGACAGAGTGTATTCAGTATAGATTAGTAAATGTACATACATAAACACTACCTCTTTATGGATACAACTTCTTTATTACGTTGTTATCCGTAAAGAATTTTACCCTCTTATCACTTACCAGCTTCTAATAATGCCAATGAAACAAATCATAAACACTACCTTTTGACAACTCCCCCAGTTAAATCCCCATAAAACTAATTAATCAATCAGCGTGTTTTCGGTTAATCCTTTGATATATCCAGACAAAAGAAATGCCAAATGGGGGCCTTTGTCGGGTAATCTAAGTGGCGTTACTACTAATTATACCTGTTATAAATTCATTAACTGAGCATCAAGTGAATGATGACAAATAACGTGTAGGTTTATACCACCTAACACGGATTACGACCTAGCGACACCTAGTGATTTTCACAGAATCGTCTATGAAAACAAGGGTTGTAACTCGAAAACTAGGCAAAGCAGGCGACAAAACCAAATGATAGTAGATTGTGAGAACATATAGCTTTCATTTTTCTCAACAGCTTTCGCGATTGCAGGTTTGTACAAACCTGTAAACGAAATAGTTTAACCCCTGAAATGTAGATGAATACTGAACAGACCCCCATTTCTATAACCACTATTATGTCACGGAGACGCGCCGCTCTGATTGGTTGAAATTTCGTTTGCGGTTGAGAATTGTGCACGGGTGACAAAAAGGTCGATTTAAGGTAATTAAAGATCGAAATGAGCAGTTTTAATGCCGGGGTTTCATTTAGAACGATGTCAGCAAGTGATTTTACATTTGTACCCTAATAGAGTATATGTGACCTTTAAATGACGAAATAGACATGGTGTATTTGATCATATATAAATAATTATAAATTAGAAACATTTTTGTCGATTAGAATTTAAACGCCGAAAAGATCACTTTCAATGTACAGAAGCATAACTATGTAAAATGTTAAAATGTAATGTAGCTTTGCTGACATTCAAAATCAATGTTTCAGGCGATGAATTTTCTTTGAAATCTGACTATGTTAACTGACTATTATTGTTTATAAAACTTAACTTGTAGTTAATACACTACACCGTAAAAATGATAGTTGTAAGTCTGTCTGCCACATGCACTAGGTTGTGTTTAAGGGTTTGAATCAAACATGGTGTTGGTGTGTTTGAACACCCTTGTTTTTCACTGTTTTTTTACAATGTTTCAGTCACTCAAACTCAACGAATAATGACGAATTCGCTTCACTGCTAGTTCTAACATCTAACACATCGTTCATGGCGCCCGTTGGACCACACAATTTTCCATTTAGCCTAGCCTATAAATGACCTCCCCACGTTTAAGTTATATATGACTATCAATTTTTACCTTGTTCCCATACATTTTGTTTGTAGTATATTCGACGTCAAACTGGCTGCGTCTCAGACATATCGTGACGAAAACAATTTATACATTAAAGATGGGAACATTTTCATGAGTAAATCCTGACAAGACTGGACAGTAGAAAGACTAACGCGGGCAAGGGAATATAGATGAATACACTTGCTTGCTATATGTAGATGGGTGATGCAACACGTGCAATACATGCTGACCATGGCCGGAACTCAATACCGCTTCTGTTTAACACGTGTCTCGAGGAGCGATTGAGTTCGATTGGAAACCTCTCGACACGAGTCAGTTTTTGAATGTTTGCAGATTCTAATTAATGTAATACGTCTAGGGTAGCACGGACAAATCGTTCATACTCAGACTAGGGAGTTAGCCTACAGTTTTATTATGTATATGGAAAGGACAACCAAAGTAGACGCTATTTGAAAAAAGTAACCTTGCTACTGGTTTTTCCAAGAAATCTTTAAAACGTATAAAAGCGGAAGGTGATAAGGTGCAAGAAAGCTTACTTGGTCAAACTTCAAACTAAGTTGCACAAACCCAAAACTTTAAAGCATAAACTTGATGATTTTCAATGGTGTGAACTCAGTCAGTTTGTATATATGTTGTACTTACTCTTTAGTGCTTACTCTATATGATATATGACATAGCAAGAAGCCAATTGCATTACCTGGGATCAAACAAAAGTTTTCGAAAAACATCTGAAAGACATGTCGTGAAAAACGCCGTCAACTGGTTAGGTTTTAAGGGAAAGAAAAGGCATCGTTACACTGCAGATGCAATACTTATGTCCAATAAACCGATGTCGAGGTGAAAATCGAACATTCATCTTTATCGATGAAACATGATTGCATGTACACCACATTTTCCCAAAATGTTGGCACTGGGGTTCAGCTTCTGTCACGTACCGGACCTTGGCTTATTGTTGTACATACAGGGTCCGAAAACGGGTCTGTACCAAATGCTTTACTTGTATTTGACTCAAGCTCAAATCAGCAGATAACCATGACGAGATGAATTATGATGATTTTTTCAAATGCCTGTTGGAAAAAAAATTGATCCCACACATTCCACCCCAGTCCATACCACAGAAAGCTAGTGGATAAATCTCCAACAATGCCAGAAAAATGATGATATCATAGGTTTGTTACAAAACACAATATTGCATTTGTTGATAATATGCTCAAAACCGAACCGTTATGTCTGGCAAAACCCAATAAGTCCATGGGGCCCTGTCGATAGAGAAGACATTATGTTTGAAACGACATGGCCATGGTGTACTACGTCTTCCTCCTTACCAGTCCGCCCCACTGACTGGAATTTCTGCCACTGTCAAAACATTTGTCCCTAAATACAACTTTCAGGTCAAACATTTAATTAAAGAAAACAATATAACATACAAGACGGGGTATACATTGCCAAGAACTGAAAGCTGATCACGATTCTAGCGAAATCCGTTTTAAATTACTGATAATGTTGTATCTGTGCCTAAGATATTTACCCATTTCCTAGTGTTTGCATCAAAACCAAATCTATAGCTGTGTCCACAAAAAAAAAAAAAACAAAGAAAAAAAAAACAACAACAAAAAAGAGAAAAAACGATTTAGAGATAGTAAAAGTCACTGAAACTACGGTTTGCTGATGACTTTGAGCAACTCGTGTAATGGCGGCAAGGTGACAGCTCAATAGTCTGGCTACGGCTGTTGCAGAGTTACCTGTGTGCAATCTTCAGATTCCATTCCCTTCAGTTCAGCCGTTAGTCTTGGCATCTTTTGTGTGGCGTGTACACCTCGCAGCGTCAATACTTTATTTCTTCCATTGCCAGAGTCCTTTTCCAGGTCGTCGCACTCCTTGTTTAGTTTTGGTATTTTGGTATTTGGCTTTAGCTATCATGCAGAAGTTCATTAGTAAAGTTCAGATCACCGTTTGGTTGTTCGTGAAGTTTAGAAGCGAGAGAAACTTTTCAACTCTTCTAAAATGATTTTTTTCCATCTGTAATAATTTCATCATATTCTTTCCTCATACTGTTCATCGGTTTGCTAGTACAGAGTCTATTTTCAGGATGCCAAAAGGAACAAGTTGGTTTCTCACCTTCTTCATACCATCCCGTGTGGACCCGGGACAGAATGAGTCCACAGCACCCCATTGCTTGTCGTAAGAGGCGACTAAATTGGGCTACCTGTTTGCCGTGGGTTGCGTCCCGTGTCAGTGGAGGACGGGATCCTGGTGGTTGAGGGCATTTGGTCTTTTAACTGCGTTCCATTGCCCAACACCCCACTTTGGCCCTCACTTCATCTAGACAGGTGGTTGAATGGGCCCGATTCAACAAATCGGCTGGTCATGCCAAGCCTTGTGCATGGACTGTATATGTGTCACTGCACAAATTTGATTTGGAATTGTTTTGAATTTCAGTCTTGGCACTACTGGTGATCTGTAACTTTTCGATATATTTTTTTATATAATTTTTGTGAATTATAATATGAACTTTGCCTAGAGTCTTATGTCTGAAGGCGATGGCTCATGGGTTAATCCGGTATATTAATTATTTATAATTCTTCTACTGGAGTATAGCATTCGGGTATCCTTGGTGCTGTAAGCTGGAAGGCCCGCCGCTTCAGCATTGTCCTTGTGATACTCCGCGGTGGGTGGGGAGCTCGGATGATGAACCATATGACACCAACCATGGCTTATGAAGTACCCAACAAAATAAAACAAAACGCCCACTTGAAACTGATCCTGTTGATACTGACCACAGACCGTCTGCAGGGGGTGTTAAGAACATTAGACGCTTACGTTCGGGTGCGCTACTAGTTGAGTGCGGCAAGAACAACAAGCAACCAATCTGAGTATTGAATCTTTTGTGGGCATTCCGGTCACTGTCTCTGATCACAAGACCTTCAACACTAGTAAAGGTATCATCAGAGATCGTGATCAATTGTTTGCTGATATGTCCGAAATTGGCATTGCATCAGAAATGAAAGATCAAGGTGTTCTGTATGTAAAGCCCTTTTCAACCCGTAAAAACAAATACGTATCTGCTTACTTTTTCATGTCCATATGCTCCTAAATCAGTGAAGGCAAGCTATTGTAAAATACAAGTAGATACCTACATCCCCAACCCGCTCAGGTGTTGTAAATGCCAGAAATATGGACACGGTGTAAACACTAGCACATTGTTTGTTATGTGTGCTCACTGTGGTGAGAAAACATACATAACAGAAGATTGTGACAGTGATTTTAAAAAGATGCACCAACTGCTAAGGCGACCATTCCTTATTTTCTAAACAATGTCCTATTTGGATAGAGCAAATGAAGATAAAAAGAATAAAGTTTATTCAAAATATCTCCTTTTCTGAGGCAAAACTGGTAAAGAGGTCTGATCTTCCAGAAAGTTTTGCTACAGTAGCAAAAACATCATCAGAGTCCAGCTCTAAAATAACACAATCATCCACAGGCTGTCAGACTACCTTGACTTGGGTAAATTGCGATTCTCCACAGCTTTTGTACCCTGCTATATCATCTCAGACTGAGGAATCACTTCGTAGTACATCAAAGTCTTCTTCTGATCACAAATCATCATCATCTCAGCCACACTCAAAGTCTCAATTGTTTAATAAATATGGGTCTTTTGAAGACATGGACGTTTCTGAAAACGTCCATTCTAGGGCACATAGCTTGTCGCCCTCCAAAAGAGTGCGGGGTAGATCCCCAATAAATCCCCCCAAAATACAGTTTATTCCAATAATATTGTACAGTGGAACTGCAGAGGATTGAGGACTAATTTACATTAATTACAGCCATAAGTCCAAGATTTTACACCTTCAGCGATGTGTCTCCAAGAGACATATTTAAAACAAACAGATACCTTTGACCTTCGTCATTTTAATGCATATCATTGTTTTTCACCTCCGGGTGATAGGGCCACTGGTGGTTCACCCATTCTAGTCATACAAAACGTTATTCAAAGCGCTGTTCCACTTATACTAATATGCAGGCTGTTGCAGTGGGAATTACTTTACATGTAGCGCTTACGCTATGCTCTCTTTATATTTCGCCGACTTCGACGTTTGCCAAAACCGATCTTCAAGCTCTGTATGACCAGCTCCCGAAGCCCTGTATTATAATGGGAGATTTAAATGGGCACAACCCACTCTGGGGTAGTGTAACAACAAACACTAAAGGTAAGTTGTTGGAGGACTTGTGTTCTGACAACGATTTATGTATTTATAATGATGGTTCCGGCACATATTTACATCCTGGTACAGGGACCTATTATGCTCTCGACTTGTCACTCACAAATTCAGAACTACTTAATGAATTCGAATGGTCAGTCCACGATGTGGAAGTGACCATTTTCCTACTATATTAGAAGCTGTAACTCCATAAGATGTTCCTCCATCATCAAGGCGGAATTTTAAAAAGGCTAACTGGGCTTTATATGAAACACTGTGTGCTGAAAAACTGAAACCCGAAAGTTTTATTGACGATCCTGATGCTATTAAATGTTTTTCTGAGGAACTGAATTCCATAGATGATGAGTGTATACCAAATTCCTCTTCAGTTCCACATATTCGAAAACCATGGTTCAACGATGAATGCAAACAAGCTAGGAAGGCAAGGGAAAAAAGAACATTATTTCCGTCGCCATCCTATGGTGCATAATTTAAATTAATTTAAATTTTTAAATGCTAAAGCGCGGCGTACTTTTAAACAGAACAAATGCCAATCTTGGAAAAATCATGTATCCAAAATAAATTCTCGGACACCCATGTCCAAGGTATGGAACATGTTCCAGAAAATTAAAGGTAAAGGTATTAAATCTACTGTCCATCATCTTAAACATGGAGATCAATTGCTTACTGATAAATCAGATATTGCGAATAAACTGGGCGAAACTCTTGCTAAACATTCTTCCTCTTCTAATTATATACCTACATTTCAGCAATCCCCAAAAACAAGAAGAAAAGAAAACTATTAATTTCATTTCTGATAATGGGGAAGATTATAATGAAACGTTTTCTATTCATGAACTTCATACAGCTCATGACACTGCTACAGGAGCTGATAACATACATTATCAACTCCTGAAGCATTTACCAGAATCCTGTTTAGAGACGCTCTTATCAATTTTTGATGATACTTGAACTTCCGGGAAATTTCATTCTTCATGGCGTGATGCTATAGTAGTAATACCTAAACCTGGACGTGATCATACGGATCCATCCAATTATCGTCCGATTTCATCAACTAGCTGTGTTTGCAAGACCATGAAACGCATGATAAATAATCGATTTGTTTGGTACTCGGAAACCAATATCCTTATAACAGATATACAATGTGGTTTCCGTAAAAACAGAAGTACTGTCGATCACTTAGTGCATTTGGGATCATTTGTGAAAACCGCGCTGATTAAAAAAAAAACTATTAAAAATCTTTTTCGATCTTGAGAAGGCATATGACACAACCTGGAAATATGGCATTTTGAGAGATTTACATGATTTCGGTTTGCGAGGTCGTTTACCTGAATTCATAGCCAAATTTTTAAATGTCCGCCCAAAACTTGATTATACCTCCATCGTAAATGGTGGAGCCTGCAAAGGCAATCTGAAACTATTAGATTCTGTCCATCACCAAGGTCTTAGACTTTGTCTTGGTTCCTTCAGAACTTCACCTATTAACAGTCTCTACGTTGAGGCCGATGAACCATCTCTTACACAACGTCGTATTAAATTATCCTTACAAAACATAACTAAATTACACTCTAATGAATCTAACCCTGCATATAACTGTGTGTTCAATCCATTTTATGAGGATTTGTATGACAAGAAGTCTTCTCTTGTTCCACTTCTAGGGCACAGAATTAAACCCTTTCTTTCTTCGGCCGGCACTGAGCTGGAAAACATAGCTCCCTCCCGTCTTCTTTCTTCTCCGCCTTGGCAGTTGCTTAGGCCAGAAGTTGACCTAACATTAACTACATTTAAAAAATTAGAAACGAATGAATTGCTGTATAAACAAGAATATAAGCAATTGAAACATAAATATAGCAATTATAAATCCTTATTTACAGATGGATCCAAGGACGGTGGCGCCATATTAACAACTCTTACATGTATTCAAAGACACCCTAAACGTAAACAATATATAATCTATTCAGACTTTCTTTCTTGTCTTCATGCGATTAAAAATTTATCATGTAAACATTCACTTTTGATTGACATCATTTAATCGTATAATAATGTTGCCACTGGCCAATACGACATCGTCCTCTGTTGGTTACCCAGCATATTCTGCTTGACTGTGTTGAATTCTCCATCACAAGGGATAATATTTCAATGTTAAAACTGTTCGGATCTTTTTACAAATGTTAATTCTCATTTAATTATTGAATTATTGAATTGTGAATAATATGTTATGTAAATAGATGTATTTTAATTATTGGTAGTTATTGTCCTCCTGAGAGGGTACGTAAGTCCAAAAACATTCACCGTAAATTTAAAGTTTCCACTGTTCTTAATCGTAACATATTTGTGTTTTCAATTTTTGGCTAGATATGTCTAAATTGCTAACAGCTGAGGGGATGATGTAAATCCAACTAGGGTCCATGCAGGTAGCAAAGGTACTGTAAGTCCCCATGGCCCCTAGTATGGTGATCTACCTTCAATTGTTTTACTGTCCTTCGCTGACAGGTTTTTGTAATGTACATTTGATCTTTTTTATTGTTGAATGTTCTCGTCACGATATGGTTGAGATATTGCATATGTGACATTAAATATTAACTCACTCACTTACTCACTCACTCTTCGTACCATGTTATTGTCTTTCTGATCTGGATTCCCCTGATGTCTTCTCCGTGGTATTGTTCTAGTTGGTGTTTTTCCTTGTTGATAACTCAGGTCATAGTTTTTCATTAATACTTTAGAAATCAATTCTGATATTTTCTTCTAGATCGCTAATATTAGAAAATCTCTACGAAGAAACAGTCAGAATGTTTAGTTGCAAGGTTGCGGCTTCAATAAGTGTCTTAGAATCTTTCTCAGTGTGTTTCTGTCTGCATATTCGTTTAATATTTGCTTTCAAGGATCCTTGACAATTTTCATATGCTCTTCATTGTCTAACAGTGAGGCATTGAAGTTACATTTACACCCCAAAACTTTCTTGACTTATAAACATTTGAAGATGAAAAAGCAAGCTGGGAATGGTCAGATTGATTACATTGATTAATGGCAGTGCCACATGAAATATTAAATACATGTTGTGTAAGGAGAAAAAAGTCTAGTCTAGTGTTTTGAGCAACAGTCGGGCCTGCCGCCATAACTGATGTGTGTCGTCGTTTCCCAACTGCGTGGATCAAGGCAAGGTCAAACAGGAATAATTGTGTTTATTCATAAGGTCGCTAACAGTGGGAAAGCATGATATACAAATGCTATACAAATGTCCAGAGAGTAAGTGAGTCATAAAATTCATCACCAAATAACAATAAACCAGCCCAGGGCCTTTAATGTTATCGTGCCTCAAGGCAGTGGTGTAAAGACCTTGATATAGTTAGCGAGAGGGTAGGGTGTTTAACTCATTGACAAAGACAACCAACAAATAAGCTGAAGGCGTGTGTAAACCTGTTGGAAAAGCAACATCACAAAACGTATAACATGGCTGAACCATTACTCTAGCAAGATAAACAACAAGACACATCATTAAAAGGGACTGTGGCCATTAAAGACACATTGGCAGGTGACTAACAAGGGAGAAAAGGTCACTTATCAGCGTAGGTCTCTCGAACCATAAAGAATACTTGTACACGGATTCTTGACCAACTGCAGTTATTTCATGTAACTGTCTTTGTAGCCTGGTTTTCAGAGTTCTCCATACATTTCAATGATATTACAGTCTGGGGGCTGAGGAGGTTAGTTCATTGTCTGAATGTTTTTACACTGGTACATGGACAGGACAGTTGTCCTCTTGAAATATAGCCCCGACATGCTGTCCAGTATATCTGTATACGTTGTTGTGACCATCTACATTGACAAGGGTCCCAACACCTTCAAAACAAATGCACACCCAAAACATCACAATGAGACACGGAGCATTGTTATCCCTATGCAGACCAAGCACCGTGGTTTCCACTGGGCACGGGAACATTATATGATCCTATTTGTTGTGCCCCCTCATACAAGCCACTGGGTATCGGATGTCACGAGCCTTTTGAGACGACATGGATACCATCATGTCATTCATTCTTAAGAATTAACTCAGGATAAAACTATTGAAAGCACGATACATGCAGCATAGCATTTCGTGTTTTCAACTTAACGTTAACTCCTGTTAACATTTTATTATCTTTAACAAAATCAGGATCTTCCCCTTCAACCTGGAAGTGATTGATGACTTTATAATCCCTGCCCGATCATTCCCCATAACTACACCCGCGTCTTCAAGCTTAACAGGTGCGCTCGTTCATGACACCGACGACAGACTGGATACTGCGCGGGCATTCTTGGAATGTCGGGATGGAGAAGTGTTGAGAAATGTTCAAACATACAAGCCAAGGAACACCATTAGTAAAATCTTTGCCGGGAAAGTCATCACAGGTCAGACAGTTAGAGACAAACGAACACTAAAAAAATCATCCCGAGAAACGGAAGTCTGATAAGGAAGTCGGCAAGGGAAAGAAAAGCTCAAGTGTCACAATTCAAATGGGAAAGGACCTGCACGCAAGAAACGCAAGTCTCCGCTCCCATCAACAACTTTTTCAAACCGTTTTCCGACAGTGCCGCTAACGATAATGAAGTTTGTTGTGTGTGGTGACATTTACACCATTTAAAGTATGACAAGTGACCGGATGACACAAATTTGCCTTGGGGAATTATGTCAACACTGGAACACCATATATTGTGTATAACGTTATTGCCGGAAACTGGTGACGTGAGGCATAATATGAAACTTTACGATCCTGGGGGCCTTGCTCAACCGACGAAGCCGAGAGAATCATATAAAAGTGAGAGAAGACACCTTGACGAACGTACTTTGTCTTGATTGGAAAAAAATGATCACTATTGCATGGTTGCACATGTCACGCGATTCTCTGTTACGTCGCTGAAAACAGGTGAAACTGGGATATATTCTAACGAGGCGAATCTGTGTCATGTTATACAAAAGATTTAGTGGGATGTTTGTCCATTTTTCTAAACTTGCTGCTGAGTCAGTCGCCAGAGACATATACTCAACGAAAGTTTTCTTACAGGTTACAGTGAATGAGTTAAAATTAACACTTTTTTCAGGTTAGGTTAACAATAATGTTCGTAAACGATGGGCAGTAGAACATGTTAATTTAAACTAGTAAATAAACCTAAAACATTTTAACTACAGATGACAACAGAGTATAAGCTTTTGATAGCTAACAATGAAGGTAAATCACCAGGCACCATGGTGTTTGACTGTTTTAAGGTTGCACGATGAAGATGGTTCTGAAGTGATTGTGAGTGTTGTGGATGACACTGGGATTTAGGACCTACAATGTCCTGAATGTCTGTAGATCGCCAACAGCTGAAGGTAGACCACCATACCCGGGGCCATGGGGACTTACAGTTCCACAAAATACACAAGAAATCTCCTCACAACCAGCAAAATATAACACTGACAAGTCTAAACTATTCAGTAATATGTAGTGACCAAAGCGCAAGATACAAAGATTCACAATAGAGGTTTGTGGTACAATGCAACTGAGTCAAATCTAAAATAATGGGTCACAAATATAATATGAACTCACCAAAGTCTTGGTTCTACTAAATCTTTAACAGCAGGCGACCAGGCACAGATATGTTGATCTTCAATGTAGTTCAAGCTTGACGAAGAGACAGGCAGATGTAGACAGGCCGAATGATGACACTCGGGTGTAAGTCCGTCTGTGTGTGTGTCGTCAACACAACAACCAGCCTTAAAATACACCGTCATTGATTCTTGAGCATTCCAGAGAGGTATGGAACCTTCGCGATCGGTCTCGTGTTTACCAGCAGTCAAATGCATCGAAGGGACGCTCTAAAGCGCTACTTTAAAAGTGTGACGCTGAAACACTATTACCGATGATACCAAATGTGACCCATAAACTATCATTCAAAACTCAAAAAAAATGTGACCCAATAATAACTACCACTTAATCAATAATAATACAAAATATAGTTGCAAGCAACTATTTAAGCAACGTCTGTCCAAGTCAGAAATGTAGGTTTCATCTTTCAGGCAACATTAGGGGACGAACATTATACGAATGCAGTGCGCACGGTCGCTTACTACCTCCTGCGAAATACCATTCAAATGAAGTGGTATATATACAAGCACATACAACACCAGTGCTAACCTTCCTACCCTGGCTCCGTGTCCAAGAGGCTAGAGCCTAGAGCCTTGAGATTGTAATGGGGAATATTTACACCTGGATGGACATCGCCCTGTTTTTTGGGGGGTTTTTTCAAGCGATTCTGTCCACTGGTACTTTCCTGCTCAATAGGGAGGAAGGTTAACATCCCGGACCTGCTCAGCACAGATCCCCAACACCTCTTACTCATCTCCTCTACATGGATGACATCGAGCTCCTTGCCAAAGGAGATACCAACTTGAAAGAACAGATTCTCCTTGTCGAGTCCTTCTCTAATGATATTGGCATGACATTTGGACTCGACAAATGTAATACTCTTCATTTGAAACGTGGCAAGGTAACTAATGATGGATCGGTCAAGTTACAAGGGAGAGGAGTTATTGAGCATCTTGTGGAAGATCAGGCCTACACCTATCTTGGAATGCAAGTTCGAGACAAGCTCCAGAATGCCCAGATTCAAGATAAACTTCGGGCCGAGTATAAGTCTCGTTTAAAGAAAATCTGGAGCTCTCAGCCAAATGCTCGAAACAAGGTCAAAGCCACCAATACTTTTGCTGTGCCAGTCCTCTCCTATTCCTTTGGAGTAGTTGATTGGACAAAACAAGACATCCAGGGTCTTGACCGCCTGACTAGAATGATCATGTCTGATAACAGAGCACACCACACTCGTTCCTCTCTTAATCGTTTATACATGCCAATCAATTCGGGAGGACGGGGTTTGATTAATGTGGAAGCTCTTCATTACAGAATTTTATTGTGTACTTTTGCACATATTTATTTATCAGATGATCCTCTGGTGATGCATGTCAAGACTCACGATGAAAGCAAGGAATTCCACAGCTGTTTTAAGCGTGCCAAGGTTGTTGGACACAATTTGAAATTTGAAGTTGATTTTGCTCATGATGATGTACTGCTGGATGGTACAGTGATGGGAGTAAACCAGGTGAAGTCCTTCACCAAGTCTGCTCAGAGTCGGTCCTTTGTGGAGAAGCTGTCTGAGAAGCCATTGCATCATGTGTATATGCAGTGTGTGGAACAGAACAGCAATCCAACCGACTCCTTCGCCTGGATGAAGTCGGCTGGTCTTAAATGTGAAACTGAGGGCTTCCTTTTTGCAGCTCAGGACCAGTCACTTCCCACTCGCAATCGCCAGAATGTTATTCTTAAAGAAAATATCAATATGAAATGTCGTCCTTGCAATGACTTTACAGAGACTGCCCAACACCTTGTCAGTGGATGCCTTTCCTTGGCACAAACAGCATATCTTAAAAGACATGATGGCATGGCTCGCTGCTTTTACTATCGTCTCCACCATGCCTGTGGCTTTGACTCTGAGGTCCATCCATGGTACGACCCTGAACATGTCCAAGGCGTCCTGGAAAATGATGCTTTCAAACTTCTCTGGAATAGGCCAATATACAGCCTGCGACGAATTCCAGCCAACAAACCTGATCTTGTTCTTTTTGATAAAACCAATGAAATTATTCATATCATAGAATTTTCTGTCCCTTTTGACAGCAATGTGATTGGCAAGATTCAGGAAAAGCATGATAAATATGCGGACCTCGCCTTTGAAATGTCTCGCTTGCATCCCAAGTACACTGTCGTCAGACTCCCCATTGTTCTCGGTGCCCTTGGTTTGGTACCTCCTGATCTCTTGGCGCAGATGAGGAGAGTGACCGGGTTCTCCACCGGGAGCACAGCCCTTCTAACAATCTGGGTAATGCAGAAGGCTGCAGTGTTGGGGAGCCTCCAGTGTTTCCTGGGAGAAGTCCCATTCGCTGTCTGGGCTGCGTGTAGAGGGGCGAGGGCCCTGAGCTGATGATGAGCTTGACCAGCCTGACTGTACCAGGATCACCCAAACCCTCTCTGCTGCATTTCTATCTCAATCTGTAAAACATAATAATAAAACACGAACAGTTACAACAGGTCTCCTGCTTAGCAGCAGGAAGCCCTAATTACAGAAAATACACTCGAGTAATAGTAGCACATGTAAATAAAGTTTTCTCAGGGAAGCACATGAAAAGAAAGATTTGGCAGAAATAATTGAACTAAGAGTGTAATCAAATATTTAATGTGCACATCGTGATATACAGAAAAAAAGTTCAAAATAACACTGGCAAAAATCGGCTGTATGGACAATCTCGAGTCCCTCCTCGCTCGTCCAAGACAATGTGCACTTTGTTCTCATCAAGGCGTGTGTCTCGCTTGGAAACAGAGTTAGATAGGTGTACATTTGAACGTATGGAAATGGAAAAGGATGTAATGAAACCACCGTCAGAGCACGCTATACAACAGATCGTGCTGCACTTCGTGCTTGAAAAGATTAGATGTATCAAATAATACTGATTGATATTTTTAGAGGTTCTTTTCAATGAGTTAGTTTAAAAATTCTGGACTGATTATTGTACTAAGTTGCACAATAGGACGGAACACAGTCAACGGGAAACTAGACAGTTGTGTAGTCAATGTTTTGAGTTGTATGGTACATGCAGATAGCGAAGGCATTTTAAATGCCCATGGTCCCTAGTGAGTGAGTTAATATTTAACGTCACATCGGCAATATTTCAGCCATATCGCGACTGAAATGGAATATACG
>NC_090295.1:49246035-49248535 GCF_037392515.1 Haliotis asinina | reverse complement strand
CTGTCCAACCGATGCAAGTGGTAACATCTTCAAAACAAAAAGTTTTACAACTTCTGGTTCATAAACATCTGAAAATATGCACTCCCACGCCCCCTCACGGTTACGTAAGTCCGTATATATTTTTGCTGCTTGTATGTATGTATGTATGTATGTATGTATGTATGTATGTATGTATGTATGTATGTATGTATGTATGTATGTATGTGTGTATGTGTGTATGTATGTATGTATGTATGTGTGTATGTGTGTATGTGTGTGTGTGAGTGTGTGTGAGTGTGTGTGTGAGTGTGAGTGTGAGTGTGTGTGTGTGTATGTGAGTGGTTGCGTGCTTGTGTGCGTGCGCGCTTGCTTGCGGGCTTGGGTTTGGCTGGTTGAATGGATCCAAACACGTCACGTCAAACAGCCAAAAGAATGTGATATTTGAAACAATAAGGCGTGGGTACTCCTCCCTGCAGCAGTTCTTGTCAGCGTGTGGTAACATGTGATACTAATACAAGAAATGAGGACACAGCGAACAGTATCGCTTCCGCATCATTATGCAGCTGGTTATCAGCTGAACAGAACAGTCAGTTCACAATACAGGATTTGCATCTAGCATCATATCTAGCAGAACACTTCGAATCTTACAGCATCAAACATCTGAAGCACCGACTCCTGGAACACCATGGTGCCAAGATAATTATCGCTGAAGTTAGTGGAAGAGCAAATGTGGATACATTCGCTGACAAAGCTGCAACAATTCTGCAAAATTCCCTCCATGAAGACAATTTTGAGTGAGTGAGTGGTAGTTTTACGCCTCTTACAAATATTCCAGCAATAGCGTTGCTGTATCGTTCTCCTACAGACAAAACCATTGATGAACTTGAGAATACCATGCCTGATGATCTGTTTGTATTTGTCCGAGGTCAGATGTGAAAGGCACGTTCAAAACTGCCTTGGAAAAGCAACGGCTGGAAGGTATTTCTCTTTGTCATGCATGAATGTAAAGTTCAGTTCCAAACCCACATCTGTCACCTCCACAGGCCCTACCATCCACCAAACAACAAGATCCAAAGTATAGCGCTTAATGCCTTAGTAACAGTCGTTTGTATTGTTTGTAAACGAGCATGACCGCCATTAGACTAACCCCAAGCCCGTCTATCCAGACTCTCTCTGACAATGGGGTACCAGCATATGAAATCATGTAAATTCCCATTTACCGTCGGACCTGGATGTGTGTCGTCTACACTGACTGCTGACGATGTGGTGTTGGACCGGTGCGCGCTGACATACGGACTCGAACGGGATGTAAATGTCTTGCCATCTGCAACGCTTCTGCCGGATGGTTCTTCTCCAGGTCTAGTCTCTGCGCCATGGCACCACCCTCCGTTTGAGTTCATTGACAAAGCCATCTGCTTGTACGACAGACGCTGCTGTGGGTCGACGGCCAATCACTGATCTGCATACAATGAGGTAGCGTTCACAAACGCTAACGGGTTCTCAGCTGCCTGCCGCTGCAACTGAATCTGCTTGACTGCAAGCTGATGGATTGCCAGCCCAGTCAGATCCCTGCAAAGCGCTAGTACTGGAGGGTCGTAGTAGATGGAAGCATCTGTTTCAACCAAAGGCACTGATCGCTGAGACGATCTAGATGAAGACAACCTGAATGACAAGGACTGCTTCGCTAAAGTAGACGACCAGGCCTTCTTTTGCTTCGATGACGGGTCTTCCGGATGGGACTTAATCTTACCTGAAGTAAGCAGTGTTACCTCCATAGGGACGGGAGACGACGCACACAACGACTGCGACGACATCGTTGACACGTGAATGGGCAGTCAACACACCTAGGGTAAAACAACTCACAAAACCAGAAACTGTATCACCCTTCTCAACACACGCAATTTAACAACAGGTTGAGTAGCTTTAGGGTCACATTAATATAAAATAGTGTGTACAATGGCAGTACATCAAGAGAGAAATAACCTAACCCAATCCAACAATAGCAGAATACCAAGGATGTGAATTGAGTGTTGAGACGTGATGGTATCAATGTAAACAAAAGTCACCTGGAACGGAGTTAAAATGTGAATTAATTTATGCTAAAATTGTTACAAATATGATAAATAACATTGCAACAAAGACATTCACGGCAGAACGTGAGCAATGTATCCAAAATGGATTAAACTATAAGCCCTACAGGGACAATGAAGATTTCGCCCAACCGTAAACTTGGGCGAATCAGGAGAGAGTAAGCCTTAGGACAAAACATACTGAGGTCACGTGGGTGCCCTTGCCGGAAAAAAAGGGAGGTCACGAGAGGATGAGTGATTTTACGTTCGCCTCAAGGGATTCATGCATCCACTCAAACGTTCGGGAGGCAGGAAAGAGAAAACAAATAACCATGAGTTAGAATAATTAAAAGTAATAATACAATGTCAAGATAGGCTGTAGGATATTTTCATTGAAACAACGGGACCTTGCTATTGACGATAGCACAGCGATCCAGAAGCCACAACTTCAG